>NW_010321452.1:0-30964 GCF_000700745.2 Antrostomus carolinensis
TATATTCCCCCCCCAATATAGATAGACCAACAGCTGTATTTACCATGTCAGAATTAACTACAGACACATGGTTCAGTCTCAGTAAAATATCTGACAGTCAGTGAGAAACACCTGAGATCTCTCCCGGTAGCAGAAATGGGTATTGCTGTAGATGAGAGTTTCTGAAAAGTTTGTATAGTTTTGTTTACTTTGCGTTTGGATGGAGATCTGAGTCTTGGCAAGAAAACTGAGCATGCTCCCTTGTCTGCAGAGCCAAAGTAGCTGCTGTGATTTAGTGGTCTGTGCCTTTTATTTTGAGTTATTCATTCAGCTGGATGGGCTTCTTGTTGCTTATTTTTTTAGTCATCTACATTTCGTATGCAATTAACCTACTAGCCTCTGTGGGTTATTAATAATCTTTCTCTTGCCTCATGAATTTAGTTTGTTTCTGAACTGGGAGCTTTTGTGCTCGCACAGATTATAGAATAGCTAATTTGTACTATGCCTTATTCATATACACTGACTTTTTCACCCAAGACACTGTGTACATTGTGCAGGGAATACCACAGCCCCGTTAGGGGAACGCCCTCTGCCACAGCCCAGGGTGAGAATCAGCAGGGAAGGGCTAGTAAAATCCTACAAAACAGGCCATTTCCTTGTTTCTTTGGTCAACTAGTCCTGAGGATTAATTTCCAGATTTAAATTTCCAAATGAATCATCTCCACCTGCCTTTCTTAGCTGGGAGCACTGAGGAGGCTCCTTCTGGGCTTCAGCCTCCGTGGGTGGAGATAATGGTACTTGGGATCAGCTGGGATCTGCTCTGAAGCAGCTGGTGACTTTGATCTCCTTTCCTACAAATGAAGTGCTCCTAGCACACCCCATATGATGCAGGTTGTGCCTGATACATTAAGTGGGAGTTTTTTGAGCCATAATGTTTCTAGTAGTGCAGGAGAAGTTGCAATACTGACTCTTCTCTGTATATTAAACATTCAACTTGTCCTTTTTTTCAGACAGGACAAATAAAATTCATTTGGGGTCTTTTTTTCCATTTTGACATAAAAGCTGACAAATTTCCAATCTGAGCAATGTCTTTTTGTAAAACTAAAGCCTGCAGTCGGTTTGGAGATTGTTCCTGGGGTGAAAAGCCCCAACATCAGGCCCAAAAGATGAGTCAGGGCAAGAAGATGCTTGGGGAAAAATACATTTTAATGAGGAAATGAAAGAGAAGGAAGAAGGAAATGCAGTTGCTTGGAAAACTGCTGCAGGTAACAGAGTTGAAAGGATAGAGCTGACTACAGGGAAAAACAAGAGGGAGAAGTGTGTGGGGGAGAGATGGTTTGTGCAAGATCCGGAAACTCAGCTGGCTGGATAGGCAGCTCCGGAAGCCAAAGGTGTCAATGATTTGGGAGCACAATGTCATTTCCTTTACAGGGAGATCAAAACATATAAACAGGTATTGATGAAGGGAAGCTGCAGACAAATACTTGGTGATTTGATCATCTGGGGTAAGCTTCAGTTGGCTAAATGTAGATGTCTGCAGGAAATTTTAGGCTTATAGGGATCTAGACAGGTGAATTGTACCCTGTCTTCTCCTGGCCCCTTGTTCAGTCCACTATAGATACCTAAATACTGTGAGACTAACCCCAGCCCACGTATCTCCTAGGTCCTTACCATGCATGGAGCGTCTCAGTCCTTACGCAGTCAAGCCCACCAGAATGCAAAGGCTGCAGACCTTGATCAAACATGGATGTTTCTCTTTTTCTTTATGCAGGTAGAGAAGATTTTGTCAGTTTCTTCTAAATTAAGATACTTTCACACCTTAAATGAGCCGGTTCCCTGTGTGCAGGGAAATTCTCACACCTCAGGCTAACCCCTCACATGGGTAACTTTAAAGCCCTGTACTGAGTTACCACACAACAAGTCTCCTTGGCTGTTTTTGGTTAAAGTTACAAAGTGCTGAAATTCCAGAAAAATCACTTAGGGAAAAAAAAAAAAAAAAAGATTTTTCCCTAGTTTTGCATCACTCAGTTGTGCAATTTAATTATTGCACAAATTTCACCCTGCTACAGAATGGTGAGAGTGACCTGCATTTCGTCTGTGGAAGAAATTTCAGCTCCTGAAGAAAATCTCGAGAAGAGGTGTTAAGTGTCCTTAAAAAATGAAGCTGTGACTCACCTACAATTGACTTTGGTTTTATGAAGAGAACATCTTCATCAACATGTGCCCAGAAACATGACTTGTTAGGCAGCTAAGCTGTGTGAGTGCTCCTGGCTGTTGGTGCTGGTCCTAACCCTCAAGTTGATATCCTTTTTTTCACTTACTTTCTTCCCACTTTTTTTCACACCAGCTACTGGAAAAGCTGTAATTTACTGCAAATCAGTGTTTGTTTTAGTGCCTCTCACTCTGCAGCCAAATCTCTACGTGTGCTGTGATGGATGGAGCAGTAGAAGGACCAAACCAAACCTTCAGTCTGGTTTTGAGCTCCCAAGTGCAATGAACTTTAGTCAGATGTTTTACCTGGATTTCATCAAGAGCACAGGGCAGTGGCTTTTGATGAGTTACAGCCAGTGCCATGCACAGATCCAAGCTCCCTTCAAGTGACCCAGACTGGCAGAAAGATTTATGAAGATTTTCACAAGTAAAGGTCACAATTTGAACTGTCTGTGAGATGTCTGGGCGGACAGCTTGGCTTTGTCTACACAAACCAGGGCCAGGGCTCTGCACCATTTAACTGCCAGCACATTCCCTGGTGTGGTTTTGATCCATAGCAAAGGTAGCACATAGCACAATGGGCCTGGAATCATTCCCAGTAGGCAGTCTGGATACAACCAGCCTGTTTTGGGGAAAGATGGCTAGGCTGTGTAGACTGATCAAAGCAGAGCTGGATCAGTCTCCATCTCTTGAGACCTTGAAGACAAGGTAAGACAGCCAAAGGATACAGGGAGAAAGTGAGGCTGAGAAATATTGGGCAGGGTGACAGTGCTGACCTCAGTGCACCAGAAACCTGCCCATCACACAGCTTCCTGCTGGCATGCCAACGGAGGAAGTTTTCAGGCAGTGAGTTGAAGGACAGCCACAACATGACACTTGGAAGAACTCCTCCTATATAAAACTTCAGAGTCACCCTGCCCCATCTCAGCAGGACCTCTCAATCACTCTGGAAGAGAAGTAGAGCGGGCAAGAAAAGCCAATGTAAAGAAGAGAAGGTTTACTAATGCTGCCCCTGGCTTTGTGGAGAAACCCATTCTCAGTGTCACCACAAGGTGGAACTTGGTACATACCACATGCACCCACTGACAACACGCAGCAGCATCTTCGGCCAGAGATGCACCAATATGTACGGTCTCAGCACCCACTCCCTGGTCCCCACTCCCCGGAGGGAGCAAGAAGGGGAGTGCTGGTGTAGAGGAGCTATCAGTGTTTTTTTCTTGGTGGTGAGAAACTGGCTATTCTCAAGCTCTGCTGTGCCAACAGCAAGGTCTGGTCCTCTGAGGATGTGAGGTGTCACTGAGGAGAAAAAAATCTGAGAGCAGCGAGTGGTGTCTTGGAGGTAGCGAGGAGGGAGGGAAAAGTGAGGTTTCTTATGGGTGGGATGTGAGAGGGCATGAATGAAGTGAAGAATGGACTCCAGAAGGAAAAGCAGGGCAGATGGGACCCTGCAGATGTGGAAGGAGCCTTGCTGTCCTGTCCTTCTGGCAGGGTCTCAGCTGAAAGACAACTTGCCATTGCTGGGACCACGCTGATCCCAGGCACAGGGCTGCTAAAGAGCTGATAGAAAAGCCAGCTTGAATACAACCATGGGATGATGGCAGATGGCAAAAGGGGCCTCTGCAGAGTCACTTCACAGGTAACACCAATGATTTGCAAAAGCACTGGAGAAACCAACTAAATCCTCATCGCTTGACAGGTTTTCTGCTTTTCTGAACAGCTGGATGTGCTCATTTCCAAGCAGCCACTGCACTGACAATACTCCTCATACTAGGTGTGCAAAAGTAATCCTCAAGCTTTATTTACCATCAGGAACTTCAATTTCTGACTGCTCCATCACCCTAACAAGTGATGGAAGGTTGTTGTGTTACTACAGACCAGCTGAACTACAGCTTTTCTAAACTTTCATTGATTCTGAGTTCACCTGGATTGAGTTGTCTTATGCTTGCTGAGGACTAGGAATACATAGAGCCAGACATTGCAGTTCATTAACGAGCAGTGATACTTTGACTGTGCTATTACTCTTATTAAAATAATTCGATTGAATTTCACCATGAGGGAGCCTGGGAGGGAAGGTGAAATTATAGTGTTTCTTCAAAGAATGGCATCATGTAAAATAGACCTAGTTTTTTCTTCTTGGTAAAAAATACAGAGCAAAGCACAAGCTCTGGCCTCTTTAGTGGGAGAATCTCCTCTTAAAATGACATGTGTTATGTGCTATGTAACTGCCATAGGCACTACTAGTCATAGTAATTTACATCATGTGCATGATGCAATGAGGAAGCGGTGAGCTCATCACTAGCACAGGTATTTTAATTCCAGTCTTAAATTATCACAAGTCTGGGCAAATCAGCAGCTGATTTATGTCATTTATGTCAGTGGGGTGTAAAGACACTATGGTCAGTATTAGGGCTGCACCACCTTTGGTGTTGGCCAAATGTGGTGGTGATGGGAGAACAGGTTCAGCCCCAAAGAGCTCAAAACCAACCTGTTTCTTCCTCTGTGAGGTGGTCATAGAGCTTCCTTGGCCCCTTTGTATAAAGATGTGATAGAGATTAATTTTGGAAACTTTTCTGAAGAGCAGCCTGTGCATTAATAGTTTTCTCACACAGCTCGTTTCCCACCAGACTCTACAGCCTTTCTATCTTAAGTGCCTGTTTCCTGGATATTAAAGTACTTTGCTAACTTTGGGACCATGTTCTGACATCCTCATTCACACTGATTTCCATTTGCTCCATGAATAATCCAGCTGGAATCGATAGGATGATTAGCACAGTCTGATCCTGGGCATGGGGACATGAATAACCTCATCCATGTGACTAGTGCCATTGATTTCAGTGGGACTGGTCATATGGGTATAATTGCACGCTTGGGTGTTCTCAGGCTTTGGACCCAAGCAGGTATTACCTGCAGTGAATAAGAGTTGGAGAATTTGTCCCTAAGCCATTTGCAGGAATCATTGCATGACGCAGCATCGTGTAACATCAATAAGCAATGTCATGTAACCCACAGTGTCACACGTCAGGCTGCATCTATGAGATGTGACATTGTCTTTCAATGACCTCAAGACCACAATACATCTAGATCTGTTGTTTCCCAAAGCAGGGCATTTCTGGCCCAGTGATCTCATCTTCATTTTAAAAAACAAACTGATTTTAACTGCCTTACATCTTGGAAGCCTTCACAACAGCAAATCTCGCTCACTGCTGTTCTGGAGAAGTATGGAAACTCAGTGGATGCTGATTCTGTGCTTTGTGTGTGTGCAGACTTCAGGGATAAGTACAGTAAAATGTTTTCTGAGGGCCTGGAAAGCTCTAAGAAGTGCTGTCACATTAGGAATTAATGAGAAAATGAAGCAGAGGGGCTCTGTATGCTCCCAAATCGATCTCTATGGGACTCTGGCTGCTGCTGAACAGGAGAGCTGGTGCACAGAAGCAAATTGTTTTGCTAAGGCAAGTACAGGAGAACACTCTTTTATCCACTCCTTTGATTAGATCAGTCCTCTCCAGTACAATGTGAAATACAGGAAGTGCTCAGAGACTGCAAGTTAATAAATATCACCCAGCCATTACATCATGGTGCCCACCTCCTAGCCAGGGCAAAAGCAAAGCTCCCAGTTCTCAGGGGAGCCCTGCAGAGATTACGGCTCCAACATCCAGCCCCTGTATGAGCAGGGGACTCAGAAAAGGCTGGAGGTGTTTCCTCAAACATGCTCTGAGTGCCTCGCTAACATGTTCAGCAATGTGCCATCCACCAAATGCCTTTATTCTCCTTTGCTGTCTGTGATTTGTAGCTGCGACGTGTAAATAAGGCGTTATTAGTTGTACTGCTGTTCAAGGCCATGAAATGGCTCTGCCTGGTCCCCAGAGAGTTTCTTACATGTGACATATGACAGCAATTAATGACTCTGATCCTGTCTTTGTGCTGGTCAGATTAACCCAGTCCTCTGTGCTTCTCTGGGAGTGTTGGTAGGGCTTCCTTCAAAATGCAGAGAAAGAAGAGGAAGATGGTTTGATCACCAGGCACCAGAAATACAGACAATGTTTCTAAAACCTGTGTAGAATATGGTGGGGGGCTGGTGATGGAGAGCCTTCGATTAGGTCTGCAGCAGAGCTGGTGACATACGTTTCACTGTCAAGTTTCTCAGGCATATGTTGGTTCTGCAGCAAGGGACATTCACCTCAACCTGACTCCATCTCCCTGCAGTATCTTCACCCTTGGCTTGCCTGGTAGGGCAGCAGCCAAAGGCAATGACAAAAAAAAACCTCTCAGTGTGTAACAAGGTCTGTAAACTCCCCTAGGATGGAACAGCTGGATAAGTAGAGCTGCTGTATTTCACTGCAGAAGGGGTCATGGCTTAGGGAAGAGATGGATTTTAGTCTCAGCCGTTGCCAGGACAATGGGCAACGGTCACGTGTTTCAGCAAATTTATACTGGTCATAATGAACAAATTCTTCACTAAGAAGAACATCTAAGCTCTTGAACAGGGATCTAGATTGACTGTGGAGTTTCCATCCTTAGAGATATCCAAAACTCACCTGGACAAGGATGTGAGCAACCTGATCTACCTTTGAAGGTGACCCCACTTTGAGTGGGTAGTTGAACTGGATAGGTCCTGGAGAGGTCCATTCCAACCTGAATTATTCTCTGATTCTGTGTAATCAGTGACTTATTCAACCACTGATGGGGGCTTATTCCTGTACCAGACTGCAGAATAAATTTGAATTACAAGAATAAACCCAGAGCTGTGCAGAAACCCAGGGTAAGTGACTCACCCAAGTCAGACAGGAAATCGGTGGCAGAGAAGACACTCTCCAGAGCCTTAGGAAAATGCTTTTCTTTAGGTGGAAAAAGAAGAGCATTAAAACAAAGTTTCCGAGCAGCTTTTGGGCTACATCTGCCCTGGCTAAAAGGTGTTTTTTAGCCTCCTCTTCCCTGCCTGTCAGTGGGAACAGCACAGAGCAGCTCTGCCAGAAGAGAAAGGGTGGAGCCCGGCTCTTTGTGATCCAACCCTTTGTGGGCAGGATAAGCTGACAAGCCTGAGGCACTGATTAGCGATGACAAACAATATTTGGGAATCCTCCAGCCCCTGGAAATGATGCATAAAAACCCACTGACATATGACTGTAGGAAAACTTGTTCCTTCTACCTGGGCAGCTGCCCTTGGTGTAATTCTACATCCAGTGTTTGCTGGTGAGCAAAGCAGGAGGAGAGACTTCCTACAGTCCCACCCCCAGCCGGACTCTGCCCTCCCCTGCCTTCCTCTGCCTTCGCTCTCCCGCTGCCTCCTCTCCCTCCTTGGAGCCTTGTTGGACACTGTGCTCGACGGAGGCTCCTGGATGAGCTGGGATCCCCACAGGGGTGGCCTGGCCCCCCGTCATTCCCGACTCCCGACGCCTCTCGCCGAGCCCCACGCTGGATCATGCAGTGCATCCGAAGGCAGCCCAAGCGCACCGTGTCCCAGGAAAACATCCTACGGGAGCAGAGCCGTAGAGTGGCCGCGTTGAATGGCATCAGGCTGGGTAAGGGACAAGTTGGCCAGACCCTCAGCACTTCCACACGCTGACATCTGCTTCATTTCTGCCTCTTTTCCCTGCGCAGAGGCAGTGCTCCACCCTAAAGGCAACTCCAAGGTTATTTTTAAACTCTCAAGGTTTCTTTTCCTTTCTTTTGCCTGTAACCACCCACCAGATGTGTAAACCACTTCGTTTGAGGCATCAAAGAAAGTGGGACCTCTTTGGCAAAAGGGTCAGTGTCCAAATCTCTTGCTGGGCTTTCTGAACTGTCGCTGGTTGAGGGTGTTTGGGGAAGGCAGTGCCCTTTTCCTGCCTGATTTTAGGACTTCTCAGTGGTGTAATACCAGTTGCTGTAAAAGCCTGAGGAACCACGCAGAGGTCTGCGTTCACCAGATGAAAAGAAAGAGGAAACCCAGGGAGTTTCATAACTTGTGTGTATGGCTATGAACTCGTTGGTGGTTCTTGCTCTCTGGAGAGACAGCCCAACTGGATGCGAGTCGCTTGATTTCTGTGGCTACGGAGGGCAGGTGGAAATGAAAAATTACCATTTACTCAAGGTGGGAGAGGGAGTGCAGGCAGGAGGAAGCTTGTTTTATAGCAGTTGCAGTTAATGTGTTTCCATCAGATCAGCAGATTTGTGAGCGAGCAATGCAGAAATGTGGATTATCACTGTCTTCAATAGACGTCATCCTAACTAGCTCCTCGGTGAACCCAGAGCCTGGCTTCTACCATGACAGCTATTGTTTTATTGTGCTTCTTACTTGCTGTAAACCTGGGATGGATAATACAAAGGTTAACATTTTTGTTGTCTTAGTGTATAAAGATTCACAGTGCAGTATATTAACTTCATGGTTATTGCAGTGCTGTGTGTGCTTGAGGTGCTCCTACCTTTGCCAAACATGATTTTCACTCTGAACATTACTGCCCACTAAATATATTCTGTTTAGAAAGTGTGCGATTGATATTTTGCGACAAAGGGGGCCTGACCCTTGAAACACACTCTGCAATTTTGCATGCCAAGTATGTATTTGGTATTTTACAGAGGATGCAAAGCAAGACACAGTCCTGCCACGTGTTTCAGGCAGGATTTGGACACCTAGTTCAATGTGGTGATGGTGCTTCTCACGCCTAGTGTTGTTATATAGTTGGAAACCAATATCCTTGTCTTGCTGCACAGTAAGATTTAAATTTTTAAAGGATATATGTGTATGATGACTCTAGTTTCTTAAATACAAAAGTTTCCATTGCTGTGGGGTGGAGTGCTGAGGTGCAAACCTGCTCGGCTCCATGGGGTTATTAGACAGAAATCATCAGGAGATGGTTCAGGCATAAAACCTGAAATGAGGTTTCTGCTGGGAAAAGGTGGGTTTTTTTTCTAGAAAGCTGTTCAAATGACCAACTGAGAGTCATCTCCCACTGCCACATCAGCAGTGCATTCATTTGTGGTTCCTCTATCAGCAGATCAGAGCGTCTTCTGCTCCATCTCTGGCCTAACAAAATGCTGATGCTTTGTAGATAGGAATAGAGAAGCTAAGTGACTCACCCAAGATCATTTAAAGAGTCTGTGGCAGAGCTTGGGCCGGGCACAGGAGGCAAGGCACAAAACCCTGGCCCTCTTTCCTGGCTGGTTTAGCTGTCTGAGCTTGACCTGCTGCTAGACAGACACAGAGCAGGTCTGACACGGGCTGTGCCCACCCGATTAACGTGATGCTCCTCCTTCCTCTGGGCCCACCGTTGGGTGGTTCAGTCAGTACTTGGGGTCACCACTGGCAGAGGTCAACTCTGGGTGACTGCTCTCTATCTGAAAAACCTCCCACATCAAAGGAATGACGGAGCTGTTAGACACCCATGATTATCCCTCTTACCCTTTCCTGGCCAAACCCACCATCTCTCCATCCCCTCCCTGGCTTCTCTTGCTACTCTCTGACTCAGCTTCTTGCCATCTTTGATCTTTGCCATGCTTTCACCATGCACCATCCATCTTCATCTTTCCCTCCTGCTCTTGCAAAGTGCAGTGGCCTCCTTTGCTGCATCATTTAACCTGGCCTGGTCCTCAGACGCAGTGGTCAAAGATGGGTGGGAGGGCTGCTCCCAACCCATAGTTGGATCCTCTGAAGAAGAAGAGGAGTTTTGAGCCTTGCTAATGCACTGACTGGGCTGTGCCAGTGAGCAGAATGAAGGGTTCCAAGCTCCAGCTCGTGCCTGACCTGAGTGGATCAAGCCTGGAGGAGAGGAATCTGCCCTGTGCCCATCCAGATTTGCTGGTATTATATTGGTTTAGCTCTTTGGGATGTCCAGGTAGCATGAGACGTTACACACGCTGCATGGAGTGTCTATGTAACAAAACATGCCACAGCTAACAAAGATTTCTCACTACACACTTGTAGGCACCCAAAGGAATTGATGGTTTTCCTGCTTTACTCCTCATGTCACCCTAGGATGGCATGTCCTCCTTCTGGTCCCATAATGATGCCTCGTATGGTTGGGATATGAAGAAAGAGAGAGAATGAGATGGGAACCAGAACAGAAATGTTTTGGGTGAATAGAGAGAAGGAAGAAGTTTGTTCCTTGTCTGGGAATCTTGAGGGGTACCACAGCAATGTTAATGAGGCCTAAATCTGTGGTATCTCCTCTGTGCTTGGAAGACCTTTACCTTGGAGTAGAAGACTTAACACAGCAACTCAGGAGACCAAAGACCTGTGAAGCTGTTGTGGTGTTTGTCCTTCCTCTGGGTGATCTGGCCTATTGTCAACCCATGAATATACTTGAACCTCAGCAAATCCAGGAGGGTGTCCCAGATCCCATATCTGGGGTTGATCTTTCACTCTTATTTGCTTTGCAGGAGATGGATTTTTAATTTACTCCATGAGTTTCTCTCTGAGGTTTTCAGAGGAGGAAGCATTCAAATTCTTCTCTTGGGAACCTCCAGACCAAACATGAGCTGAGAGGCCCAGGGGATGCTGTAGCATGGGAAGACACTTAATTAATGAGATAGCTAATTGAATGTGGAGGAAAGAGAGAGACCACAGCTACCTTTTCAGGATCTCCAGCTCCCACTGTGGTGCTTTAAACTCTGGATGCCCCAGCCAGGTTCAGCTCCAGGCATGCTCTATGGCATCTGCAAAACCAGTAAAGCAGTGTGAATGGTGCACTGAGTGGACACTGGACACCCCTAATATTTCTCTCTGATGGAGATCTCAGGATTGCTTTGGCAACCTAAGATGCTCTCTTTAGTCTAACTTATCCCACTTACAAACACCTGGTACTGCTTTTTGGTGCTGCCACCATGACCCACCTTGGTGGCTCTGCAGCACCAGGCACTTCAGTTTCCTCTATGAATTGTCAAGAGTCTGGAGTTTTGGCTGCTTGGATTTCATGCTGGGTTTTGTTTTTCAAGCAGGCCTGAAGTGATGTTTGCTGTTTTATTGCCTTGCCCTATTCAAAAGCAACAAGTCAAGGCAGTTGTGTCTTCCAGAGAAGAACAAATCCAGTGTCACAGGGGAATGTCACACTGTGATCTAAATGTTATTCCATAAATCAGTTAACTTGGATTTCTGCTCCGTGAGACCCTGCATTATGTTTATGTAACATCAGGAAATTTCCCATGATGTGAGTGTCAGGTGGCTGCAAGTGGCTGAGTAGTTATCAGTGACAATCTCATCTGCATTGTCAAGATAAGGTTAGCAAAAATCCCATTGAGTTGGGATCTGCTTGGTCAGTACTACAGAGTTAAACGCTGTTTCACCAGCTTTGAACCAGCTTTTCATGCAATGTCAGGGAGATGCAAGGTGCCTATTACAGAAGGTCCAGGATGTGTTTCTCATGTTTCATGATCTCACCCTCCTCAGCCCAGACGCTCTAGATCTGTAATTAATGGTTAGTTTGAGGGACAGATTCTCCAAGTTATTTAGGTATGTGGAAGTCACATACTGCTGAGACATTAAAAACCACGTAGAATGCCAAATCTATATTTTCAAAGTCTCAATAGATGTCTCTTACCTCTCTACATGTCTAAATGCCTTCCTGAATCTTGGCTAAGATGTGAAATCTGAAGTTCCTGGAAGCAGAAGGTCTGGTCATTGTTACTTGGCATTGTGGTGGCCTAGTAGGGTAAGAAAGAAAAAGGTCCTCTGGGATAGTAGCTGGGCAATGAGGAGAGCATGGTTGCAACCTTATTGCTACCTTATTGATGTGGTGCTGCTTGTCACCAAACTTATCTGTGTATGTCCTAAGCTTCATGGCACTGATCTTCAAAATTCCCATGTGGATAGGAAGGGACTGCTTGCCAGAGAAGGAAGAGAGATATCTTTGTGTATTCCTGTTTCCACAAAGGAAACAGATTTGAAATCACTTGAAAGTTCCTGACAGTGCTCCAATTACAAGGTACACAACTTTCTTTCCTCTGCTTTTACTATTATGTTGTTGATTGTGTTGTAGTTTTTGCATCCTAACATTAGACTACATTTGCTGGGAAGGAGATATTTTATGCTTGTGAACCAGCTGAGAATTATAGTACAAAAGTCTTTAGACTCAATCTAAGGAATCTACATGGCTCCAGCCTCTTCCATGAGCATAAGGTGTGGGATGGCAGATTTCTGTGTCTCTCTGCTCTTCTGTCCTCCCCAGACCTGGCAGCAGTTGTCTGTCCATGTCTGTGATTAGTGTCCTATGGAAAGGAAGACTCTATGTGCATCATTTCTTGAGTTGACTCTCACATTATCGCTGCTTTTTCTCTGCAGGCCTGAAAGATGACAAGGATCTAAAGTTCCTCCTGAAAGGCAGCCAGCTGCTCAAAGTGAAGTCAGGCTCTTGGAGAAAGGAGCGGTTTTATAAGCTACAGGAAGACTGCAAAACCATATGGCAGGAATCGAAGAAGATGCTGAGGTCTCCAGAGTCACAGATCTGTAAGTGAAATTTGCTTCATCACAGACCTGGGATACTTTGGGCAGAGATGCTTGGGGTGATCCAGGACCATTACGTTTGCTGTGTGGAGGTAGGGCTTGGAGCGATGAGACCAGATCCTTTATACCTCCTCTGACACACAAACTGAGTGATGCTATCTGCTCTGGAGACACCTGGGAGGAATGTTCCAAACAGCTGGGAGATGTTCAAAACCTGCCTGGACACTTTCCTGTGCAACCTGGGTGTAACCTGCTGTGGGGAACCTGCTTTGGCAGGGGGGTTGGACTAGATGATCTCCTGAGATCCCTTCCAACCCCCACCATTCTGTGATTCTGTGAATCTGCCACGTCAGGAATGGCCACATTTCCCAAACTCATGAGTTACTGCTTAAAATCATTCTGGGGTGGACTGTGCTGGTTTCAGGGGCCCTGCCTGGCTCATTTCCTCCCCAAAGCAAGAGTTCAGGTTACTCAGGTGCCTGAGCCCTATGCTCACTGTGAGACACGCCTTGAGCATCTGCAGTGGGTTATGGTGCACTTGGGCTGTTGGTCTGGGCTCTGCCAGGACACTTCTGCCTGCAGCCCCTGGGAAAAACTGGCATTTAAGCCTCACAAGGCAACCACAGAGATGTGGAGATCCAAGGGCTGTCAGGAGATATCTCTGGGGAGAAAAAACTGTTCTCAGCCTTATCTTGAAAACTCACAATTTGCCCCATTGTGAAAAGTCCAGATATGACAGTCACCATTATACACACACAGGGAAAGCCATTCTGTGCCAACATCGCACAGCTTGGGCCATAATTGGGACCAGGAGCCCTATTGTGTGGTCAGAATGGGATTGGGCAGGGTGTGTATCTGTTCATATCTGTTTATATCTGTTATTTCTTCTCATTTGGTATTTTTATGGTGTACTTCTCTGTCACTATTCACGACAATCTTGTAAAGACAGGAGATAAATTAATAATGTGGAGTATATTTTATGGCATGTTGAAATGTAGAACACGCTGCCCATGTTATTTACACAATTTTTTTTGTAACCATCGCAATTAACTAAATGAAGGGTGGGTCTTCCAAATTACCCCCCTCCCACAACCAGTGATAAGATTTTCAGTAGGAGGAATAAGGTAGTAGGGCAAAACATGTTTGTTTTATAACCCTGATGACCACACTCTTCTCACATGACCTCGGGCACCTCATTTAATCTCTTTGTGCATCTTTCCCCACACATTTCCTTTCTCCTCCTCTAGAAAAGGGTTTAGATTGGAGACTGTCCCTTTCCATGTGTTTGCCTGCCCAGCATGGCAGGGTCCTGAGCTCTGTTGGGCTGTTTGGGGCAATAACCCATGATAACAGCGAACACAGAGGCCTTAGTGAATGTTTGCTCCCTAGGAACACCTGCTCTGTTGAGCTCTGTCCCATATAAAAGCAAAGTCCTTTCCCAGATAATATCTTGCTATAAAACAAATAAGGATGTGAGTTGAGGAGAATGACTTTCAGAGCTTTCTTTCCTGTGGTCTGAGATAGCAGTTTTCAAATTATGGGGGCTGAGAGAACCTCCAGCAACAGTCCTGACTGTTCATGGTCCTCTGAAGTAAATGGGAGGAGGTCCTTGTGCTGTGACTCCAGGGACCTCGACATCTGCTTGGAGAAGCACTGGTTGAAGCCATTGCCTCCATCGCTGGGGCAGTGGAAGGAAGAGCTGGCACAACTGTAACTTTTTTATATACTGAGCTGCAATGAGAGCCCTGCAGTGTGATCAGATCCTTTGAGCTGGGTGTTGGACATAGGCTGGGAGTGTGTCTGCGTGGGTGTGGATTTGCAGCACTCAAGATACACTTTGCTAACTGGGCAAAACCAACATTGCCACATTGCTGGAGACACAGGCAGTGCCACTGCTGGAGGGAGAACTGGCTGTGCCCTGGGAGTGTTCTCAGTGCAAATTGTAGTATTGCCTACATGGGTGCTCCATAACGCCTCTGTGCACGCACATCCTTCCCCAGAGAAGGACTTTTTTGTGTCATTGGGACAGCAGGAAGGGAGTCAAGGCAGGTGAGGCAGAGCATGTCCTTGCTGCTCTGAAAAAGCAAGCTCTGGCAGGGCTCTGGCTGGGCTGGCTTTGCACCCATACACCCAGCTGGCTGCAGGACCATGCCTGGTGCCGGGTTGACCTACCAAGTGTGCTGGGGCAGGCTGTGTCCCACACGCTCCTGGGAGGATGTGAAGCTGTGCCGGGAGTTGTGGTCCAAGATTTTGGGAGGGTTGGAGGTCCACCTCAGGGCTGCTTTCAACAGGTTCTGTGGATGCATCTAAACCTGGAAGTCAACAAGAGAGATGAATACTGGACTGATGCCTGCCCAGTCCCTAGCCATAATGCCAAGGACATCTGTTTTCCCATGCTTTCTCTTCTGTTGGTCCTCTGAGACCTTCCATCCCCAAATTTTCATGGTGATCACTGAATTTGAGTTTGTTTCTTGAGCTTTTGACTACACCAGGCTGCTTTGGGTTTCGGTGCAGAGACGATTACCTCTGGTTAGCGTTGTGTGCTCTGGCAGGATCTATCACTACAGCTGCCTTCTCATTTGGTGTGGTGTGTGTGTAGGCGATTAAAAAGCAGAGGAAGAGTGCAGGGTCATGATTTGATACTGAAAATCGTGGACTTCAAGGTGAGTCTCTCCAGAGGGTCAGCCTTCCTTGTTAACAGACAGTAACTTTGCTCTCCAGTACAAAGCCTTTCTAAAACTGCAGATAAGCTGCCTTTTTTAGGAAGGAAAAAGAATGAGCAAAGTGGAAACTGGGAGGTTTTAACAGCAGGTCTAATCTTATCTGCAGCATTGCTGAGAGCAACCAGATGGAGGCATCTCAGAGGAGCAAAGTCTGGGTAGGGTAAGGGTTATGTTTTTCTTTGGACACTTTCCTGTTATTCCTCTTACTGTTCTTACAATCATGCAGATAAGCTATTTGTAAACCATTGTGTGGTGGTGTCTTGTAGATAAAACTGGGGACTGCCAAGGTTAGACAGAAGAATCTCAGATCCTTGAAGTTAAAAAACTCCAACATAATACAGGGTTGTCACAGGCACAGATGTTGCCTGGATCAGATACATGGGGTACAACCAGTACCTTCCTTTGTTGTCTTTATTTTAAACAACAGGAAATTTAGATTTGTAGAATCATAGAACAGTTTGGTTGGAAAAGACCATTACGATCATCTAGTCCAACCATAAACCCAGCATTGCCAAGTTCACCACTAAAGCATGTCCCCAGGTACCACATCTACCCGTCTTTTAAATACCTCCAGGGTATGGATGCTGTCTTGATAGCTGTATTACCCACAGGGCTTTTTTGGGGTAGGCTGCCATTCCAATATAGTTTCTACACAGATAGAACCTAATCCATTTTTTCCTTGTTATCTATAATCCATTATTTTTCCGTATGTTCCATTTGGGCCCAAGGGAACAGTTTGGTTTTTTTCCAAAAGCTCTTGGAGCATCTTAAGTGGCCAGTTTTCCAACAAACACGTTATGCCCTGTATGTACTCTCTGGCTGGCTCCAGAGGAAATACAGCAATGCTGGGCATGAACAGCTGTACAAAAGCACTTTTAAACATCCATTTGCACCATATCCTGCTATATCCCGTGTCTGAGCTGCACACAAAGCCCGTAAACATGCTGCTGCTGTTACCTATGTTATAGGTATATATAGGTAACCATGCTTCTTTGGCCTGTGAGGCTTTTACACATGGAACAGCTTTCTCCATGGAGTCAAAACAACAGGGTTCAAGTAGCAGGATTAACAGTTTTGGGGCAAAGAAAAGTTTTGTGCAAGGGAATAGGTAACCAGTTCAATCAGAGCTAGTTCATTCCTGGGCATCACTGTGGTGAGGAAGAGAGGAGCCAAAGGAGGCAGAGAGTGTTCAAAGAGCAGCAGCCTGTCTGTAACACCATCTTGTTTACCTCTGGTCAAATATCAGGTCTCTACATCTACCTTAAAAAAAAAAAAAAAGAGCAAAAAGACACGTACTGCTTTCATTGAAATTGATTTTTGAAAGTCTTTTCTTAAACCAACTGAAATCCCTAGTGTGAGCCCACTTAAGCCAGACTCAATCCCTTTAAAAACTCTCTGAACTTGAGGATTTGTAGGGATGGTTGAAAACTTTCCAGTGAAACAACATTTTGAGTGTTCGGTGGAGAAACAGAATATTCAAAGCCAGAAGGAAAAGACTGAATGAGTCATTTAGATTTAAGGGTGCTACAGTGGAGCCCCAGAGAAGCTGGTGCTTTGCTACCTCCTGTGTTCTTTCTGTGCTGGAGGCTCAGGGAGATGACGTTTCCCATGGCAGCCGTGAGTGAGCTTCACACACTGCACCAAGGATGACTCACTGAGACTGCGTCACTGAGTCACGAGCAGTGTAGTCAAGAAAGAAGTTTAGGAGTTTTGGCTGAAATATTTTCATTTCTAGACAAAAGCTTTACTTAAAAACTACTGTTGTTTGTTTTGTTTTGTTTTGTTTTGTTTTGTTTTTTAACAGCATTTAACTATCTTTACGAAAGTTTACAGAGGTGAGCTAAATTCAGTTGCACAACTGAATGTTGCAAGTGATTATTATATTATTATTTAAAATAATAAAATTGATTTATTGATCTAATGGTTAATTAACCTCACTATGAAAAAGGCACAGAATTTGTTCCAGTTCCTCTGACTTCTGACCCAATTATAGGATATTTTTGCATGGCTTAAACATAGTCCAAGAGCTTTATGTTTATAGCCTATGACCAGTGTTCAGCAGAAAACTTTTTCCTTCATTTTTGAGTTCCTGTGAAATTTAGGAACGCCCTTAAAATGCCATGCAATGAACATACCATACTATTTTTGTGGAAGAATGAATTGAATTAATGCCTTGAACTTGCTGGCAGAAGAACAGAAAGGACGTGATATTGCTCTGTGCTTGCTCAAGTCAAGAAGTGAAAACTTTAAATTGTTCCTGATAAGCGCCTAAAGTCAACAGAGACTCTCAGCAGCCTGTACACACACAGCAGGCAGTTGACTGTACCAACAGCTTCCTTCTGGAGCTGGTTAGGCAGTTTCTTTAGGAATCGTTAGTTCATAGTCAGGCATGTATTTTGTCCCTGGAAAAATATTTGCTGATGTGAATGTGTTATGCAAGGCAGCCATCAGCTGCGAAAACAAAACCGTCTGTCTGTGGCTCTCATTAGTTTTTATCAAACTCACTCAACCCATCAAGCAAGTCATTTTAAAATGCAGAGCTGCCTGGTTTTGTGATTTTATTCTGAATCAAGCCACCACATACGTTGCTTGGACAGTTTTCATCACATGCAGTGCGCTGACAAACATTGACCTTATTCTCCATAGCATATGTTAAATGCAAAGACAGAAGCGTTGAGAGCCTTAGATCCAAATTTAGCAGCACTGTAATAGCAGGAGAAGTAGCAGCTAGTTACAGAAATAGTTTGCAGGGCCCTGGTTGTGATGTGTGGAAGGAATGTAAATAGAAATCACTCTATTTACATCAACGCCCCAAGCTGTGATGGGTGGACAGAAAGATTGCTGGAGCGTGTCCAGAGAAGGGCAACAGAGCTGGGGAAGCGTCTGGAGCACAAGTGTGATGAGTTCACAGCTGAGGGAACTGGGGTTGTTGAGCATGCAGAAAAGGAGGCTGAGGGGAGACCTTCTGGCTCTGTCCAAGTCCCTGAAAGGAGGGTGGAGAGAGGTGGGGGTGGGTCTGTTCAACCAAGGAACAAGGGACAGGACAAGAGGAAATGGCCTCAAGTTGCACCAAGGGCAGTTGAGATGGGATGTGAGGAAGAATTTCTTTGCTGCAAGGGTTCTGAGGCATTGGAAGGGGTTGCCCAGGGCAGTGGTGGAGTCCCCATCCCTGGAGGGATTGAAGAGTCGTGTAGACATAGTGCTGAGGGACATGGGTAGTGTGGTTCTTGCCAGTGTGAGGTTCATGATTGGCCTTGATGATCTTAAAGGGCTTTCCCAAGTGATCCAATTCTGTGATTCTGTGATTGGGTGAAGACCTTATATTAAATGGTATTTCCAAACAACCTGTAAAATTACAAGTGCATTATATCACTGGTTGTCAGCTGGTGACACACACTAGCAATAAGGGCAGACCACTGTGCAGCAGATTTCAAGTTAATGTGAGCAAGTTTGCTGAGCAAGTCAGTGGAGGGGGAGAGGAAAAGAAAACAGGTGAGGAATCAGCAGCTGGGACCTGCAATAATTCACACACAGGGAGATGTGACAGCAATGTGGTCAGGGCTAAGAAGGCACAGCACAGTGGGGCTTGTGCTAAACCCACCCTGGAATCATTAAGTTAAAGCATCCCTGAGGGATGAGGGTGATGGATAGCCTTTGGTGTTCCTGGTCCAGGGAGCTGACAGTGCTCCAGCTCCTGCTGATGGAAAAGGTCCTGATTCCAACTGCATTTGGCCATTAGCATCAGCCAGCTGTGGTGAAACTGAAATCAACTAAACTGCTTTTTCTGGGGTGAAACCAAAGAGAGAAGCAGCGTGCAGTGCCAGCTTGCCCCATCTGCTCTGTGTGTTGTGAAATCCATGTAGCCTTGCTGCAGCCATCCTGGCTGGCAGGGCAGTCCTGGGGTCAGGCAGCAGCTTGCAGCTCTTGACAAGATGCTAAGCCAGTGTGGCTGAGCTGCAGCTGGTGAAGGTCTGACCTCTCTGCAGACAAGCAATATTGTGTGCAAATATGGTGCGAGCTATTAACAGCTGAGTACATTTCTCATCTGCATTTCCTGACAGCAAACAGAAGTGACTTATTGAGACAATTAGAGTGGGATGGAGTAATTCAACGTGACTGAATGCCACATTGCGGGCATCACTTGGTAATGACAGGGAGGTGGGATAAGGAAAGGAATCTGAGGATCCTTCCCCACCATGAAAAAACTACCCCCCTCCCCTCATGAGGAACTCAAGGCCAGATGTTTTGGCAGTGCCTCCAAGTCTCTGCACATTGACCCTCCTCAACTTCTTCATCAGCAAAGATACAAGGAAAGAGAAGCACCTTTTGGTCCTTGTCCTTCACATGCCCAGCCATTTGCAGGAGATGGGGGTTCACTTCCTTGTTCTCTCTCTTTTCTGTGAGACTCTTGAAAAAATATCTCCTCTGAAAGGGCTGCTTGTCAAACAGGAGGAAGGCAAAGCGTGATTGCTGTCTGCCTCTGTTCTTCCTTTCCCTGTATTCTTTAGGATTACCAAAGTGTTTTACTGTCCATGCTCCCAGCACAGTCTGTACATTCCACCTTAGGAGCAGTGACTGAAGAAGAGATGGAGACACCAGAGGCTCACCTCTCAGACAAGTACTCTAGTCATTAGGCACCTTGTCAGGCTTGTCCTTCTGGCTCCTCAACACTTGCATTTTTTGCTGCCTGATGGCTTATAGTGTGTACATGTGAGTTGGATGTGCTCCTGAAGCCTGAAAGTGCTGAGGTTACAGCTTGTAGGGTGATGGGGAGGTGGATTTTGTGTCCTTCTCCCTTGCTGCAGAAATGTTTCTCACACAAGTGGCCATCCTCTCTCCACAGGCATGTAGGGCTGAAATCCTTGCACTGGGATGTGTTTGAGGACACCTTATGGTGGCTGGTCAGGCCAGCCTAAGTCTTGCTGGAGGGAGGTGAGGGGCCTTTCATAGAGGGGACACTTGAAGGGAGAAACTAACTTCTGGGATGGAGGAGCTTTCGGATGAGGCAGAGGCACAGGTGAGGCTCTGCACCTGCTCAGGAAGGTTTTGGGGGTCACTGTTTTGGAGTTGGGTGCTTGCAGACTCTCTCAGTCCCGTTACAGGCACATCAGTGTGAATCCTCTGAGAGGTATTCCTTGTCCTAACAGCAAGCTCCTTGAAAACCATGAATATAGCAAACCAAATCAAAAGAGACACTCAAAAGATCCGTGTAGGTTGCTTGAAAACATCAGGGCTGTCAAAACTGGCCTCCTGCATCACAGGCTTGACTCATACCTGCCTGCTAATGCCATGGGTGAAAGAGGAGAAGGGCACTGAGCCGAGAATTAGTCAGGGAGGAGCACCAGGGCAGTATCCAGTGATAAAAATTGAAAGGAAGATTAAAAAGAAAGTAAGTAAGTCCTCACATCTCCCTGACAGTAGTTCAGACAGGAGTAATTTCACCAGCTCCAGGGAACGCTGCTGTATGTCCATGTGAATGGGGAGCCATCAGCTGTGGCACTGGCCGAGTGGCATCCGCAGCAGCCAGGAATGCTGACTGGGATGTACGCTGTTTGACTTGATGTCTGGAGGCCAGGAAGGACACAAGCTTCCTTGTGTTGTGCTTCATATTCTGGGCTTTACACAAACCACCTCTTCAGTAGATGTAAACACTCAGGAGAAGAAGATGCAAACTTTCCAGATTCCCTTCTGCTCGTGGTTACCTCCCCACTGTGGCGTGATGGGGAAGGAACAGGGAGGTTGCAGAGATATGTGATGGATGGGTGTTTGCTGTAAGTGTTCCTCTGCTGTGAAATGTCTCTGTCCCCCAGTTATTTCTGATTTCTCCTTGCAGATAGCTCAGCTGAGCACATAGTTAATTTGGGACTGCTAATACAGTGTGCTCACTGTCCGGGAGCAGCTGATAATGTACTCATGCTGGGTTAAGATTTTCCAGAAAAGAGATAACATTTGCAGATGGCTTGGGCTGACTCCTTTGGCTTAAGCTTTTTTTATTGATAGATGAAAACAGTACATAGCACCAAGCTATGGAAAACTTTAAAAAGTGTCCTCCCTTACCCTGCTTTTTTAACAGTTCCTGCATTGATAGTTTTTCTCCCTGTCTCCCTGTCTCTTGTGTGACTACAGTAGACACTGATCCTGTTCTTCAACCTTCATTGTACCTTTCCTGCATGGAGGAGCTCTGTACCCTCTATCATACTCTTCTCAGCATACCCCACAGAGATCAAGGGAGCCCTTCCAGACACAGGTTTTCAATCTCTTTTTCCTCCCACACAATTTTCTTTTCCAGTGGATTCACTTTGCCAGATAATGGTTTCCAAAGAATCCGTTCTAAATTTCCAATATTTAACATCAGATTTTCTAGTCTTGGAAACACAAGGTCATTGCCAACCCAAAGTTTAGGGATTGATTGCACAAGCAGACTAGCTAGCCATTCTGAAGGGACAATAACTCTTATAAGCCAAGCAGTGGTGAGCAGTTGGCAGGTGATGAGGAACAGGATGATCCTTCCACTTGCACTGCCATAACCAGAAGAGATCAGGAATGGAAGAGAATCACCTACTTACGGCACACATCTGATTCTGAAATACTCAGCCTGGGCTTACTTTCTGGTCAATGGTCCACTGTAGGCATGGATTAAGGGTGTGATTTATCTTACCCTAACTTTTGTGTCTAAATAGGACAGAACATTTGCGTTCCATAAGCTTATTTTTTTTCCCATTGGCTCTAAAACCAGCCTAACTAAACTTCAGACTTTTAGACTGAACTGAATCTGTCCGAACACGATAGCATCCTTCACATTAAGGGTGTCATTCTAAGGCACAACCACTATCATTTGCCCAATGTCCTAGTTAACAGGCAAAATCACCAGCAAGGCTCTCCTTTAGCAGCCCAGCTGTGAGGGAATTGCAGCCCTTTTCTTTCAAGAATGGTTTTAGTACTCAAAACCATGAACTTTCACCCTACGGTAAATTGTCCAGATATCATAATTCCACAGCAGCCCATCCCAGCCTAACCTTCTCCTTCCCTCCCCTCCAACTGATCAACTGTTGGCCTTTATGATGTGATAATAAAAGACCACACAAAGATAATTGCTCATAATTGTCAGGGAGGAGCTTTGCCAGCTCCAGGAAGATCTTCATGGTATGTTCTTGTATAGAAACCAAACCAGCAAAGTGCTGTGGAAGATGTTTGACCACTCCAACATGTGTTTGGAATTTAAAGCAAATGCCAGGTGTTGCTTTTGGAAAGTCACTGTTTTTTGAAGACTGAAGATTTTTATTTTTTTTTCGTTCCCCAGCAGTTGAGCGTTATCGTGACTGCCCTGGGTAAAGAGGAACATTCTCAAACACTAATGAGCATCTGATGAATTTTAGATGATCCCAGGGCAGCCATGCTAAAAATGTGCAGGGTGGATGCTCAGTTGTGTTTTTCTGCAGTGTTGACTTTGAATGAACCGGGCACTTTAATGGTGAAATTGCACCATTTGAAATGAAGGAATAAATATGTTTAAAGGCAGGTTTTTCCTATTCAGCTAAACAGTGGGGATATTTTACATTTAACGTACTGCTTTTCAACAGAGCTCCTTCAAGATAAGCACAAATAAAATTGATTTCACATCTGTGACACAGGAAACCAGTTTTACCTGTAATTTACAATTTGAGGTAAAAAGAAGCATTTTTTTTAATCAGTTTCTGGTGATTATATCTAATTTTTGGCATGCTTGTTACAGAAGATGGCTGAATATCTCTCACATGTGTAACCTTTTCTTTGTGTACCCTGAGATGATATTAATAGATGTTTGCAAAATGCTAACTGGTCTGTGTCCCACCCAAGAAAATGCAATGAGACTTTCTCAGTTATGGTGTTAAATAGCAGCAGTCAAATGTGATTAAGCAGTTTCTGCCCCTTCCTCTCAGTCCTTTGCAGAGGTATTAAGTGGACCATGAAAAATAAAAAGAGGCTGTGTGTCCTGCTGGGAGCTTGCCTGATTTCAGCACAGTTTGAGGACACCTGCGTGCTCTCAAGGGCAGTGTAGGGTTGTCTCAGTTACTTCCATTTGTTTAAGTCTCTTGAATGCACTGCTCTTTCTGGGTTGCCTTGTATGTGCATTTTGCAAACTTGGTGAGACTTCAGGGCTCATTTCCACTAACTCAGAGGCAGAGATGGAAATGGATGGTCTTGAAAGCACTGTTTTGATTTCTTACAGCAAAGAGGATCAAGTCCAGAGGGGTGAGGATAGAGTATGGGTGACAGCAAACTGCTCTGAAGCTTTGGTCTTTGCCTCCCTGGTTTGCACTAGCATGACTGAGAAGATACAGGATTTGAAATTTTACCTTTTGGCTTTTTTGCCAACTAAAGAATGACTGTTGTGGTTGCTGCCTTCCTCTTACTGAAGTCGCCTCTCATTTTCCTGTGAAGTGATGTTCACAGGAAGGCACAGCTCCACTCTTCCCACTCTCAAATCAAGGATGCTCCAAGGACTAGAACCAAACTCTTGTCAGTGATTTGTATCTCAGAAACATCATATCACACTATGGCATCTAGTGCATATTCCACTTCTTTGTTGAATAAAGAACATGGGGAAAGAAGTTGCTTGGTGCTTTCTGCGTTTGTTTGTTTTGGGTTTTTTTGGTTTTTTTTCAATTTCTTGCTCTTTCTGCTCCATTTGATTTGAACTTTCTTTAGTACCAAAGTTTGGGGAAGGGGAGAAAGGGAAGGGAATCATCCTGAGGGTACAGGAAAGGGAGAAAGAGTAATTTCTTAATAACCCTCACCAAGTAGAGATAAGGCTGATTGAACCCCTGCTGACAGCAGGCTCTGCTTTCTTTCCACAGTCTCCATTGAAGATATTCGGGATGTGAGGTCAGGCCATAAAACAGAAGGTATGGAAAAATATGCCAAGGATGTCCCAGAGTATCGCTGCTTTTCCATCATTTTCAAAGACCAGCGGAAAAACCTGGACCTCATTGCGAGTTCAGAGGATGATGCCAACCACTGGATCTCCGGCCTTGGGAAAATCATAGCCCACAGCAACTCCATGAACCAGAAACAGAAACTCCAACAGTATCCTTTGCCTTATAAAGTGATTAATCGCACACAAAGATGCACTTGTCTCTCTCTGTGGGTGGAGACAGTAGACTAACCCCCTTTTTTCCTATTAGCCCTGGGCACTGAGTTTTCTCTCACACTGATTTGGCACCCAGGCAAACTCCCTGGTTTCCAATGCTTTTTTTTTTTCCCTGTCTTTTACACTGATACAAGCAAGAGTGGATTCAGGCTTCACACAGCTCCTTAAGCAAATAATTGCCTCTTTCAGGGAGCTCTAGATAAAACAATCATTATTTTTTTGTATTCTTCAGGGGACTGATTTACTTGCATTGCAGTAAACTCCAGGACAGGCACTTCTTGGCAAGGCATGAAAAGCCCATACTGTTTATCAAGTTTCTCAGTAATACAAGGCGAGGGAACTGATTCTCCTGACTGCCAAATTTACTCTGGGGTAGCTCCACTGACTGTAGTGAAGTTACTCCTTATTTGCCTTAGCATGGGAGGAAATTTTGCCCTGAAAGAATTTGCAATTACTCTAGTGACCATGCAGATATCAGGAAGGAAAAATAGCAGGGGAAAGGAGAGTGAATTAGTTGTGAAATGGAGAGTGAGTTAGTTATTGGATGAAATCCTGGCTCTGCTGAATTCGAAGGGAATTTGCCCCAGGGCTACGTTTCACTCATTAAGTTGCTTTGTGAGCACAGGTCTCACATCCATATAAAAGGAGAGAATATCTGTGGGTGCAGTTTTTGATGGATTTTCTGCAGTCCCTGTGTGTCTCAGGCCCTGACCGCGACATATGAACCTGTTGGCCAATTTCACCCGGATTTGACAGAGCCACAGCAGTCATAAAATGTGAAGTTCCTTTAAGCTTCACAAAGACAGGCATCCAGCTATCAGAGAGGACACCAGATAGTGCTCGCAGTGAGAGAAGACTGTGTGAGCTTCATGACTTGTTCAACATCAAAGCACCTGTGGAGAGGAGGGGAGATGAAAAATCCTCAGCTGGGGAAAATCACAAAACTGGAGTCTGAGCCTGAGCAGGCACCAGGGTGTCCTGCCCTCAGTCAAGGCTGCACTCCATGTGGGTTCCCTGCTGGGTAATAATGTATGTACTGATGATGAAGGAAATAGTACATAAATGCTGAGTTTTTATCAGGTTTTACTCTTCTGTGGATTCTCTGAAGTCTAATAAGCACTTGCACAACCGTAGTGCTGTTCGTTTAAAGGAGTCAGACTCCATTAGTTCTGGTGAGCGTGGGATGCTGTGTTTATCTCCTGCACTATGAGTGTCTTTTTGGATGGTATTTCAAGCTCTAGGCTGTAAGGTCATTCCTCAGCAGTGTTCTCAGTTGTGTGTTCATGGTGGTAGGGAGCAGTCCCTAGACAAGTTGAAATATTGAAACTTTGGTATCGTTGGAAATGTTGCACCCTGGCAGTTTTCCTTGTAACTGTGAAGGCTTCGCCCACCCCACAGTGTGTGGGAGAAATCTGGGCTACAGAAAGTTGTCCTTGGAACGTGTCAAATTGAATATATTGCTGAAAAACTTCCCCATAAGAAGAGACAAGATTGCTAAGGGGGGGAAAATAACAATGACATTTGCAAAGGAAGAAGGCTGTAAATTTCCAGCATGGAAAAGTGCCTCTCTGTCTTTGGAAAGCAGAATCGAAGCTAAATAGGGTGGGTAGGCAAGCTGTATTTCTGGAAGAGTAATTACCATGCAGTGCTGGCTTCCAATCTGGGATTGTCTCAGGCCGTTTAATGTAACCTGGAATTACAGAACAGCATGATTTCTCATTTGAAATTTGATGATGTTTAATTAAAGCCTGGGATTTTAAATTTAGTCTTTCTTCACTGGGTTTGCTTGGCAGCGTGGGCTTACTCAGATCTTCCTTAAACCTCAGAAGTGTTCTCTGCATCTGTGAGCACAGAAGGGGAAGAGTCAGTAGATGAGAAGTGTTGGGTCCCCGGTCTGTCCCCCATGACTGCAGAATTGCCTTGCAGTGTATCTTTTCCAGCCTCTAAAACCTTCCAAAGCGAGTAAGGAATGTGCAAGATTTTGAAAACAAGTATTGAAAGCAAAACTCTTGCTAGTTTCAGATGGGGTTTGTTCAGTTTATAATATGACAGAGTTCCCTGTGGTAGCAAGGGATTTGATTTAGTGTCTTCTGTGTCCTTTCCAGTGCTGTACTCCTACAAAGATAAAGCTCCCACGTGCTTGATGACTACTTCCCATGTTCTTATACATACAGTACTGTTTTATGAAGCCTCACATTCAACCCTGCAACAAACTGGCATAAGTTACTTAGCAAATATTGCAGATACGAGTGCAGGGAAAGATTTAGACCAGAAAATACAGAGGACCTTTCATTTAAGTAGTGTGGCACTGTCTGCTTCCATTCTGGGTTTTATGTATGAGCTTTTCTTCTGGTTGGAAATAACATACCAGAAGTTTTGCAGCATTTTTTTTTCTGAGCACATTCATGGGATATCTGCCAATTAGTTTCAGTTGTCTCTCTTTGGTTTCTAATAGAAAGCTGGTAGCACTGGAGCTGGCAGATCCTTTGAAAACAAGAGGCAGGCTCTCACAGGATGTAAACAGGAATGGGAACAGCTTTTCCCTAGTCCACTCAGGCCCAAACAGGCACATTAGGTGAAAGGAAGACCCACAACCAGGGCTGCAAAGTGGTGTTTTTATCAGATGAGAAGAATTTCAGTTGAAGTGTTTAGTTCATCCAGCTCCTCTAAGCTCTCTCAAACCTGAGGAGATGCCTGGGGAGTTTGGGTGTTTTGGGGACTGAACACTGCTATTTGCTGAAACAACAGGCTGAGGTCCCAGTTGTCTGTAGGCTCCTTTTTCTCTCTTTGCTGCTTTCCCTTCTTCTTCTAAGAAGAAATTAACTCTATACTAGCAAAACCAGGACACCCTTGCTGTGAGAGGGCCCACTGTGTGCCCGTGCTCTCCATGGGCTTTCTGATTTCCCTCCTACATTACTCAGCCTCCCTGGGAGGGATATAGCAGGAAAGCATCCTCCATTCACAGGCAGGATCTGAGCATACTCTTTTGCAGATGACTTTGGATATATGCATGACCTCTGGGTGCTCATGATCAGTGGAAATGGCTGCAGACTTTAAAAAAAATGTGGGGTTTTTTTGTAGTGGTTAGAGCCAGAAGAGTAGTTTCTACACATAGTTAGTGCTATCTAACCCTGCTGCTCACCTCTGGCTGTGACAGACTGGATTTCCTCTTGGCTTGCTAGAGTTGCATGTTACTCCTGCCTGTTATTTCTGGGAAGGCTGTGAAGGGCAGCTGAGGTGTGGGGGTCAGGTAGGAATGGGTGGCAACACCGTTGGCACCATGTTGACATGCTGAGAAGATGCTCTTCGGAGCACAGCTGGTGGAAGGGATATTCTCCACCCTGGGGTGGATGGTCTTGTCCTCCCAGCAGAGCATCCTCTGTGCATGGGAACTTCATGACTTGAACTTGGTTTTTCTGGGATGAATCAGTCCAAGCCAGAGCCTGGTTCAGGGTCCTGGATTGTCCCTGGGAGCTGGGGAAATGTAGCTTCTCTTTATTTTGGCTTCTATGTCTAAAGAAGGGGACTATTAATATTACCAGGCTAAGACGAATGCGGTGTGATGTCATTGCTTAGCAGCTGCCAAGATTTTTAAAGACCAAAGGTTCAACTTTCCATGAGACAAACAATACTTACAAACAGTTTACACATATCTCCATAATTCAGAAATATTTGATTGCAGTGGTAGCTGTGGTGGATACTCTGTTTCAGGGTTATGTCTACAGGGCCTAAGGCTGTCTGTTAATGCCCTTTTTTGGGGTTATTTCATTAAAATGTACTATATGCCTCAGCTGATATTTGCTAATCCTGAGGTTTATTCTGCTTAACATCCTGATTGGACATTTTTTAATGTTGTTTTTTTTTTTTTTAGAATGAGTTTGAAGCAATGATTCCTATGTGAGACATGGAAGGTTACATTCGTGGAGATCATGTTGTTACTTCTATAATTGTACTATTGAAAAATAGGATTTTTTCTGGATCTTTATTTGACAGTAAAACAAATTAAAGAGACAGTTCCCTGACACAAAAAGCCTGGGGTTTTTTTTGTTGTTTAAAAACCACAAGGTATCTCAACTGTCTAACATTATTTTCCCAAGAGACTGCAAGAACATGGGAGACCCAGTTCAAATTAACTGGTGTCACATTAAAAAGCTCATTTTTTATAGTAATTACTCCAGATCCATAGGTATACTAAAGTTATTATAAACCAAGAGCTTATGAACTATTATCACAGTATGATACAGTAATAGATCCTGTGCCTTTCACAAGGGGAAGCCAAGAACCTGCAAAGTTTGGTTTGATTCTGCTTACAACAAAGTTTCAAGAGTTATAGGTAGAAATCCTTAAATAAATATAGAAGGTGAAGATAAGTCCAAAAATTAACATTAATTCTTCTTTTGAAGAATCCCTGTTCTTTGCTCAGCTTGGTATACTGAATATTGATCAAATCTCTAACAATCAGTTTACCCCACCTGGGAGCTCTTTTCATCCCTCCTCTACCTCTTTCTAACAATCTGGAGCAGAATGCACTTTCTATCAAAAAAGAGAAGTCAGACTGTTTTGTGACATGGCTGGAAACTCCTACAGGGTAAAAAGAGCTGATCTAGCCTTGGCCAGATGGTGGAAAAGCTTCTCCTAGGTCACAATTGCAGGTATTACAGAGAATTTTGCTTCTGCCAAAGCACCTTTTTGCTCTTTCAGAGCAGAAGGTGAGATGATGTAAGCTGTTCCATGGTAGCATACTGATCTACAGCAGCTGGAGAGGTGGGTCAGAGTCTTTATAAGGTATTTCCTCTCCCCCCATGGGCAGCAAAAGGGTAGTATTTAGGCTAGGCATTGACCTGGAAAGATTTCCTTACATCATCCTGCAGCTGGATTCATACCTGCCTGCGGAAAGCTGATAAAAACAAAGACAACAAGATGAGCTTGAAAGAGCTCAAGGACTTCCTGAAAGAAGTGAACATTGAAGTCGATGATTATCATGCCAAGAAGATTTTCCAGGTAACAAGAGCAAGCAGATAAAGCATTTGTTGTTGGCTGAAGTCAAGGTCTCACACAGCTTTCAGCTTTGATTGGAGACCTAAGCTAAAGTGAACTTCTAGCGTATTTTCTTGTACCAAGGAAGGATTCTTGGTTTTTTTGGTGCTCAGCAGATTCCTACTCACAAATAAGTCAGGCCAGCACGATGCTTTTGAAGGAGGTGTATTAAGGCCTGCCTCTACCACTGATGCCCATTTTTGCCATGATTCAGAGAAGATAAGATGCAAACATGGATAATGTGAGAAAAAGAGAAGAGCAAAGTTCAAGTGCACTTTGAATCCCAGGTGTTTTGGGAGTTCTGCATGCCACACCACATGTCAATGCCTAAGTCTGGCTAAAACTGGTCTGGTTACAATTATGAACCCAGATCCTCACCTTCTCAGAGGAGGAGGGTGCCAAGTGACAGCTGTAAGCAAAAATAAAGTGCAAATTAGAACATCCCCATCCGCAGATTCATGATAGATAAACAACTAGTCCAAGCCTGGACTAGTCTACTTGATTTAATAGCCCAAGGCATATTTAATCTGCTCAGGGACATACACTTCTAAATTCTCAAGATTCAGTTTGCTGGCTGTGCCTATCAAAAGATAAGAAAGGGATGAAAATTTCTCAGTTGTTAAGCTTTTGATTTCTCTCTAAAGAAGCCTTCCTGCTGAAGTGAGATAAAACTTCTGGATAATTTCCAAACTTCCATCCTGTCTGAGGCAGGATTTGAATTAACGGGTGGGCAGTTTCAGAAATGCTTTTTCTGATCAGCAGTAAACATGTGGGTGGTTTTGGGCACTGGGCAGTTTTTCTTCTGCTCCTTCCTGTAAGCAGAGAGCAGGGAACGTTGGCAAGATCTCAGTAGGACCTTCCTCCAAAGGAGGTACGAGTTTCGTAATCCTTGCTTTATGGCAGTCTCTCTGTTAATGCGGCAAGAATGGGGGGAGGTCATCAGCAGATCTTAAAGAATTTCAACTTGATCTTCCAGATGTATTGCCCACCTTGACTGTCATATCCCATGCTTTATTCCATACTCAGGAAGACCTTGGAAGAATAGCAGTAAGGCTAGGATTCCTCTGAATGAGTTAGATGTCTCCAATGCAGACATCTACATTGGAAGTAGTCACCAACACTGACGCTTCCTTTGCAGTCTGTGTAGGTCAAGCCAGTAATGGAGACTGGAATGCGATTCACCTCATCCTAAAGGATACATCTCACATGTCAGATGAATCACTGCCTACATCTTCAGACATCAAACATCTGAAAATGCACCCTTTTTTTTTTTTCAGTCTTTTTCATTCAATGAACTTTTGCTCTTGCAATAGTGACAAGTGAGCTCTAGGAGTGAAAACTTGATGAAGTTAAATTCTCCTTTTGCTTAAGGACTCCAAGTAATTACTAAATCTGTTTCAACCCATCTCATGCAGGCAGCTAGTTGAAGTACCCTCATTAGGCATATAATTGCTATAAGTGACCCGTATA
>NW_010321452.1:31004-34172 GCF_000700745.2 Antrostomus carolinensis
TTGTGGGCTGAATTGCCCCCAGGAAGAGTCTGTCTTGCTTCTAAAGCAATTACATTTTCAGTTTTCATACTACCTAAACTTAGATGGCCTGAAAGACATTAAAGCATATTAAAAAGGTGAAATTGTTCACTTCATTTCAACCCGAATATTCCTTCTGGTGCATCAGAAAGAGTCTGACTTTTTCTGGCAGGCTGAGGTTCGTTCAGGACTCATGGTTCGTGATCCATGCAAGTGAGGCAAACCACAGTATTTTGGCTTGAGGTTCTCTTTCTAATTTGGAGCTCTTGTAGCCCAAGCAGAAGGAGCTCACTTTTATACCTTGCATCTGATCGGTCCTGGAATATGACTGTGATGCCAATGCTGTTGTCCTATTTCCATCACAACCTTTAATGGCCGCTGATGAACAAACTTCCCAAGGCACATCACTTATAATGCCAGTTTTCTAGAATTAATATCATGTCATTTTCCCTGTTGTATCTGAAAGAAAAATACGTCTGTCATTCACGGCATCCCCGCAGTCTCCACCAGTTGGTTTTCCTCTTTATATTCCTTTTTCAGTTGATAAGCATCATGCTCAGCTTAGTTTGTGAGATCTGCCAAAGCCACAGCACAGGATCATAGACATGGAAGACAGCAAGGAAAAGACAATTCCTGGACTACTCAAACTTAATTTGAAGATGTCTCTAGTACTGAGCATTTCACAGGTTATCCTTTCCCTGAGATGAACCTGAAGTTCTGAAGATACTGAAGTCAGGACAAGTTGAATTTTTTGCTATGAGTTCTGTTTGTGAAATGCTGTGCATCATGATAATTTTGTTTAGTTTTGTCTATGCACCATAAACAGGTAGTGAAGGACTCCAGTGGAGGATCTGCAGGGGATGAAAGTCCCTCATTATCATCTTGCTTGGGGCACTGCCAAAGGCACCGTAGGTATCACTGAGATTATTAGCAGAGTTAAATTGAGATTAGTATTATGACTGGTTAAACTGATACATGCATTTTGGTCGTAAACCTCAGGACAACAGCTCTATCTGTCACAAGAGATCAAAGACAGAAAGAAATTTAATTCCTCTGGTTTGACAAGTTACCATCTGTCAGCTAAGTCATAGTGACGGGTAGCAACTTGTCCGTAGCAAGGGTGAAATGAAATGCACCATAACCTCCTCTGAGTGGCCTGGAGCACACTGTCCATTCCAAGTTCAGGAAGAAGAGAAGTTCTTAGGCCAAAGACTAAGTAAGGCAAGCCATGTCCTGCAGGGGTTTTGGCAATCATGCCAAAAATGAAATTTTTCAGACTTACCTAAAATGTAAGATGTGAGTGGGCTGTGTGAGATGAGGACACCAACACACCACTGGTCTGTTTACTTGCTTTAGATATTGAGGGAGAGGGAATCATCATAATAACAAGACATTAACTAGAAGTGGGTTGACTGCTGAAATCTGCAGGGAAAAACACTTGGAAATGGTATAATGGTACCTGCCCATAAGTGATTCTTCTAAGATAGACTCTTGCTTTCCATTGCATCTTGTTTTACTCAGCCTGTATTTAATGCAGAGGTTTACATCCCAGAGACAATTGAAAAATAGTTGTTCACCTCTCCCTGAAGAATTCTGCTAGGAACAAACAACAAAATTCATAGCAGGATTTGCCACAGAAAAATTGTAATTACTGATGAAAAATTGAATCCAAGAATATTTTAAATAAACTGGAAGTATTTGTTGTTGGAAAAGCTCTTGTCCTTCACGGAGACATTAACATGCATATCTTAAACTCCTAATCTTTCATGGTCAACCAAGTCCTTTGACTGTGGTTCTCTTGTCACAGCTCTTATCTATTGGAGAAGTTCAAACCACAGAGGAATGTGGGGACATGAAGAATTTGAATTACAGCTCCTTGAGAAGTCGATTTGAAATTTTGTGGAAATTTTGTTACTTGGTGGTTTTTGAATAAGAATGGAAAAGTTCCATGGAAAGGGGATTTTTTCATACCTAAACATACACATATTTAGCAGGAATTTTTTTGGAGTCAGTTTTGATGCCATCTTTGCAACCATCCCTACTAGTAGCCTTGACAGTCTCTGGAGGCCTGAGCTTAAACTCACTAAAATCAAGGGGAAGGCCCTTTTCATCTTACTTACTGGATTTTAGGCTGTGGTCTCTGTCAGTAGTTTAAGATGAATTGAGTTAATTGTTTCCCTATATTCCTCCACCTCTTGTGATCAAGAGGTACATTTCTCTTGAGCTTTGATTTATACTTAGAATGTCAGGAGCTGTCCTTTTAACTTATGGTTTGCACAGTACACAGTGCATTGGAGCTCAAGGCCATGCCTGATGCTTTTTGGCACACTGATAATATGACTAAATAATAATAATAATAATAATAATTATAACTGTTATATGACCGTTGGCCTTGTCGATGAGAACCATTGTCATTGACCAAGTGCTTCTCATTTACTGGCCAGTAACTTTGTCCAATTATTTTGTGTTCTGCGTTGTATAGCCCTGGTGCAGATTACGGCTGGCATATGCCAGAAGGAAAGAAGGTTTTCACTCCTTCTCCCCTCTACGTTTACAGCACTGTGACAAGTCCAAAACAGAGGCTCTGGAGGATGATGAGATAGAGGAATTTTACAAGATATTGACAGAGAGGAAGGAAATAGACAAGATCTTCCAAAAATACTCAGACACAGAAGGGTTCATGTCCTGCCAGAACCTGGTGAGGTTCCTCTATGAAACACAGCAAGAAGAAGATGCTGTTGTTGCTGCCCCTGCCTTAATTCAGAAATATGAGCCCAATGAAAGAGGTAGGTTGGAAACCTTGGCTGGTTTGGTCCAAAATCTTGCTTTCTTGATGAGCTATGAATTGCTTTGCTGCTGCTTTCTTCTGCAGCTATGTGTGTCATTTTCTCCTTGCAGCTGCTTCTAAAACACCAATCTTGTAGGGGACCATTAGCAACTCTAGGAGAGAAGGGCACAGGAGAGCCTGGGAAATATTTCTCTTCAGTTTTATCTTGGGTACACTGAGCAGCTGGAGAGGTGTTGATATAGAGTTGGCTAGAGCATGATGGAATTCCTGAGGGAAAGGTTCTGATGGCTTATACAAATGTCAAGACCTCACATGGTTTTGCAAGGTTAAGAATGTAGCAATAATTCTGCTCTCCAGAAGCA
>NW_010321452.1:34201-55711 GCF_000700745.2 Antrostomus carolinensis
AAAAGCCATTGGGTGATGAGGTCTCTAAATAGAGGGCCAAGAAGGCGACACTTGTTTAGGACAGCAGTCACAGAACTGTCTTTCTGCTCAGAAATTAAATGAAGTGCCAGTCTGGAGCACCTTAGGGGACATGCTCAAGAAACGAACACAGGTTCATAGGCTGTTTTTGCACTGTCCTGGTATACCTTCAAGAGAGGGACAATGCTTTGCAGATGTCAGACTTGGGGATTAGGCTGAGATCTAGCTCAGTCCTTCAAGATAGGGAGAGCTCAGTTTCTCCTCAAAATTGGGTAATTTTGCATTTACTCTTTGAAAATCATGTATTCATTGGATAATCTAGACAGGATTTATCTGCCTATGTTTAGACATCTGACAGCTTCTCTGTGCTGGCATCAAGAAAGCTTGAAGTGCTCAAATGGAGATTTTTATGCTGTAGATCTCTAGAGACAGATGAGGTAAGTTCTGTCTTTGACACTTTTAAGATGTTATCAAGGACAGTAAGTGTCGTAAAAAGCTATGCTTGTGAAGGGTTTTAAAAGCATTTTCAGGCAGATGAAGCTGTCATCATAATCTGAACAGAATCAATATCTTTACTATTAACTGAATGACTAGGGAGCACGTTTTGCTTTTGAGATCCTCTGGAGAGGATGGCACAACCTGGTGGTGTCAGATTTTAAGTATAGGATTTCTCTCTGTCTATTTATCTGACAGCTAAGAGGGGTAACGCCATGACCAAAGATGGTTTCCTGATGTACCTGCTGTCCGATGATGGGAATATATTCAACCCCTCCCACCGTAAAGTTTACCAGGACATGACTCAGCCTCTCAGTCACTACTTGGTATCATCCTCACACAATACATATCTCATGGAAGATCAGCTCACAGGTCCAAGCAGCACAGAAGCCTATATCAGGTAATGTATGTATGTGGGTATTCATGTATGTGTGTGAGAGGTTGACCTCTTTCTTATAGAAGACATAGGGTGCATCTCTACTGCTAATGCAAGAGGACCAAGAAGCAGTCTCCCACCCTGAGACCAGGTAATGCAGACTGGCCCATATTCACATCAGGGTGAACTGTTTCTAAACCAGGTTGGCCATTATTCTCTTTTCATAGCATTTTGACCTGGGTCTCTGCTGGGCCCCATGTGGTGTCCACCCAACTGTAAGATGTATAATTATCACAGCTGGGAGTAGTTTAAAATATCTACAATCATGTGGAGGCTGGATTGTAACCCTCTAGCATGGAGTTTTCAAAACATGATGCTGAGGGAGGATGTTGCATTCCCCAGAATACGGCATGAGAGAATGCAAGGAGCTTGCAAGGTGCAAAGATTTCTAGGACAAAGCTGCAGGACTGTGCCAGGGGTGAAAGGAGCCAAAATGATGCATATTGTCATGATGCTTGCGATCTCTACTGCCTTTTGGGAGTAGCCCCTGGCGTGGACTACCCCTAGAACCACACTGGGGTTTATTTTGGAGAGACCTAGTTAGAGCAGTCCAAAAAAAGAGGTAGGATATGAGCTAATAGGGCAATGTGGGTGATCAGGAAACTTAAGCCTCGTCCCTCTTTAGCAGCTCAGATGCTCTCACGGCATCCCTGGACAGAACATTAGGTGCTGATAACTTCTGCCTTTAACAACTGCTGTCTGATGTCTCATGGCCAGATGTTTGCAGTGGCTTTTACTAACTTGCACAACCACCTTACATTACTTCTGCTATGACCTGTACTTTTGTCAAGTCAGACAGTGTTTCCTCATCAGTGTTTCCCTGCAATTCTCTCTTTGTTTATTACTTATCTGATTCCTGGGGGACAATGGCTGTCCAGAGTCACAAGCTCAAAAGAGCAAAGAGTGAAATCTGGCACAAGTTGCTTTTCAGTAGCTCTTTGAATTCCTCTTACAGTATCTTACAGAATTATGTTTTACTTGTAAAAAAATATATATCCCATGATTCTTATTGCAATGAGTTAAAGGAGTTGTGTTATCTGAAACACAGAGGGAGTTACTGTAAAAGAGATGACCTGCTGGACAGATAAGTCTGTACAGGGGGAATGTACATTTGAAAGTAAATTAAAATAAAAGTATGGGTAGGTAGAGGTGGGAGTTTCAAGTGGAAATTCAGCCTGCAGACTCAGTTTGGGAAACTGGCCCTCAGTAGTCTCCCAAGCTATGGTGGAGTTCCCACAGCTCCTTCCATGACAGCTCTGAGGATTCGTCTCTCATGTCTTATCAGATCTAGATTAAGAAGTCACATCATCCAGGCTTTGTGACCTGGCTTCTAAGACTGACTACCTTACTGTCTTTCTTCCAATGTAGCCGCTCTTGATTTTCTCTTCTCTTAACCATCTTTGGGAAAAGACTTTGGGCACAGTCATGAATGTCCTTTCTCATCTGGCACTCATTATATCTTCTTCTTTGGATAATTCTTACCTTGGACTTTCACTACCTCCTTTCTCAGATCCTACTGTGCTTTCCTTGCTCAACCTTGAGCTCTCTTTGATGATTCTGAGCTCTCCTGATCCCATCCTTTCTCCATGTGCTTTCCTGTTTTTCCAAGCTCCTCTTTTCTCCCTTGCTCCCCAAACTCCCCACCAGCCTTCCCAGGCAATACCTGTGCCTGATGCACTCTCATTTTGAGATGGAGCAGAAGGTTTAGAACCCAATCAGGTCCCTTTTTTGTTTCCAGAGCCCTCACCAAAGGCTGCCGCTGTGTGGAACTGGATTGCTGGGATGGCCCTAACTCGGAGCCCATCATTTATCATGGCTACACTCTCACCTCCAAGATCCTCTTCAGTGATGTCATTAAGGCCATCAAGAACTATGCTTTCAAAGTAAGGACAAGGGACCCTCTCAGATTTCTCATATTGCACAATCCAAGACTGATAGTAGGCCTCTGCCCTCCCAGCAGACAACATAAACAATGAAGACTTCACCTTAGCATTTCTCATGGGTACAAGATGTGTCCTTCTTTCTGGGCTTCCATGTTCTACTTTCTGCAGAGATCCATTCCTGGGAGTTGCTGGAGAGACAGAGCACAATCCGAGGATGATTTTGAATATAAACCAGCATAGCTGCATCTTGGACCCCACTGCAATGAAAATAATGCCCAATATCTTGAGCATACCTAGAGGGAAATGCAAATAAGCCCATGATTTGTGGTGGCCTTGATGTTTCAGGATCTGTTCTTAGTTTAGAGGAACCCAGGTGCATGTTTTTTGGAGGGAGTGATAGGAATGAGCAGTTCTGGAGTCTTCTATGGCAGTGCTGGGCCAGTAGTCTTTAAAAAACCTTGGGTCTGTCCAGACTCACTGGGATTTCTGCTGTTTTCCTTCAGGGCACTTGAGAGCCAGTATCAAGTTTCCTTTGGGGCTATAAAGCAGTGACAATGACAATGCCTTCAGCACACAAAATGACTGGGAAGGGCCACAGGGAACTCCTTCAGGCTTATGCATGAATGGAGGAGGGATTCATGTCACCTAAGGATTTGAGCAAACCCAATGACTTCAAAGCCTCCTTTCCCAGTTCTTCCTCTGAGGTAGGAAGGTGCTCTGATCCACAGTGCAGGTGGAGAATGGAGGCAGAGGGAGCCTCATCAAAGTGCCCCAGAAAGTCTGTGGGAGGCATCCTGACTCAGCCTAGTGCCCTGTCCATTGGATCATCATCTCTAGAAGGCATCAGCAGAGATCTGAGTAGCTACTGAACAGTTCAATTTGTCCATTTTTAACAAATGCTCATTTCAGCAGAATACTTGACCCTACTGTTGACACATTCATTTCCAGAGAAAATAGCACTGGGGTTTCTATCAGTTGCTCTAGACTGGTGAAATTGCAGTGTTCACTCATAGTGTATGTTACTGGCTTGTTCTAGACCTCACCATACCCTGTCATCATCTCCCTGGAGAACCACTGCAGCGTCGACCAGCAGAAGGTCATGGCTCACCACATGACGACCATCCTGCAGGACATGCTCTTGGTTGCCCCAGTTGATGGAAACAAATCCCAGTTCCCCTCCCCAGAGGTAAGCAAGGCTACTCTAGCACTTTCTGCCTTCTGAGGGTCAGACAAGAGAGAGGTCTGTCTTTTTGCTGGGTGACAAGTAGTGGACAATATACTTGAGGATTGGTGGGAACTGCACTTGCTGAGGAACAGAGATTGTCTGTGGACAGTGCTGGAAAAATAAATAGGAGTACCTAAAGGTACCCTGTGCATATCAAGCACAAAATGCCCTGTTGCTCCTTGTTTGTTGTCTAAGGTCTCAGAGGAGACATCCCTGCAGGACTGAGGACATTCCTGGTCCATTTACCAAGGCCAGGGAATGTCCTTCATCCCATCAGGAGGTTGACTTTCTGGCTTTTCCCAGAGGAGCTGAATCCTGAGGGTCTATTTTGTGTCTGCTCCCCACACCCCAAAGCTGACCTTCTTCAGGCTAATCCTCTGAAGCACTGTTAGATTGCTGCACATGCAGGGAAGATTAGGACTGCAAGGAGTGACTACAAGGTGTCTCTGTGTTTTTAATCCAGCAGCACGGGACACTGACTAATTTCATGGCAGGTGAGATGTTTTGCTCTCTGCTAAGGGATGTAGCGTATGCTCCTCACCTCCTTTAATGCCTTGGGAGAACCAGCCTACTGATTAGGAATTGATGAGGGCTGGAAGGACCAGAACCACAGTTAAGCTGTGGTTGCTTAACCCCTCAAAACTCAAAAGGAAAACCAGTACAGGTAGCCTAAAACTGTATCAAGCTTGAAGTGTCCTCCCACTGAGAATGGCCTGGGGTGACCTCTCAGAATCATCATAGAATCATAGAATGGTTTAGGTTGGAAAGGACCTTAAAGATCATCCAGTTCCAACCCCCCTGCTGTGGACAGGGTTGCCAACCACTAGATCAGGCTGCCCAGGTCCCCATCCAACCTGGCCTTGAGTGCCTCCAGGGATGGGGCACACACAACTTCTCTGGGCAACCTGTGCCAGTGCCTCACCACCCTCTGGGTGAAATATTTCCTCCTAATATCTGACCTAAATCTCTCCTCTCTTAGTTTAAAACCATTTCCCCTTGTCCTATCACTATCTGCCCATGTAAAAAGTCGCTCTCCCTCCTGTTTATAAGCTCCTAAGTACTGGAAGGCCACTTTAAGGTCTTCCCAGAGCCTTCTCTTCTCCAAGCTAAACAATCCCAGCTCCCTCAACCTTTCTTCATAAGAAAGGTGCTCCAGCCCTCTGATCATCTTCATCAGCCTGGGGTGGTGGGATTGGTCTTCCCATGGGGATGTCCATGGAGGACAAAGGGAGGCAGGAGCCTGCATAGAAATGCCCCTTTGATTCCCACGAATAAGGGCAGCCGTGAAGCTGGGAGATGAGCTTGGACCCTGCAGGAGGAAGGAGATATACAACCCTCAACAGCGTAACACCACTATAAATCATTAGCTGACAATTAGAGAAAGTTGGAAATGGAATCTTGATATGAAAAAAAAAAAAATTGTTTCCAAAACAGAAGCCAAAATGAAACATTCATCTGTTTCCACCCTTTGGGTTTGTGTTTTCTTTCTTTCTTTCTCTTTCTTTCTTTCTTTCTTTCTTTCTTTCTTTCTTTCTTTCTTTCTTTCTTTCTTTCTTTCTTTCTTTCTTTCTTTCTTTCTTTCTTTCTTTCTTTCTTTCTTTCTTTCTTTCTTTCTTTCTTTCTTTCTTTCTTTCTTTCTTTCTTTCTTTCTTTCTTCTTAAGCTGTTGCAGAAACAGACTTTTGTGTGGATAGCTGCAGTTCCCTTTAAATTGCATTTCTTTTCTAAAGAAATAATTTGCCAAAAAATTGGATGAGAATGCCTAGCCAGAGCTGGAAGGAGGTTGTGGGTGGGATTAAGCTGGCAGTCAGCAGGGGAGAAAGGAGAGGAAAATGATCCACCCAAAATATCTTCTATATTTGTTCTCCCTCTCCCTTTTTCTCTTTTCCCTTTCTGACTTTCCCCTTTTGTTTGGGAATGTCATGCCTCACTTGATACAATGCCTAGCACAGAGGGAAGCTGATCTGGGTTGGTCCCTAGGCACCAGTGCCATAAATTAGGATGAATCATAATTTTTAATGCTGCTGCTTGAGCAGGACCTTTGCACTGGCACAGACAAGTTGCCTCCATTTAAGAACTGGGTGAGGATACACCCAGCACGGGTCTCTGCAGGCTGTTACTGAGTTGGAAAAATCAAAGTCTTCAGTGTCATCTCCTGGCTTGCTGTAGATCCTCGGTGCAGGTTCAGGAAAGCTGGTGATGGCTTTTCAAAACACTGCCTTGTGACCAGAGGAATGATATGAAGAAAGGAGAAACACCAGGGAAAGAAATGTGTGATGTATGTGTAAGGGAATGACCCCAGCTTCCCAAAGATGTTTTTCCCATTCCTGTGCTCATCTAACCTCCTGCTCTGATTGCCCAGATGGACACGTGGCCCCAGCTGGAAGGAAATGGCCTAGATCTACCTTAGTGAATGGATTTGGGCTCATATGCTCCATCAGAGGGACTGAGCCATTTAGTTTAAAGGGAGAAAAATTGCCAATGTAGTAAAACCTCCCCTTTTCCTTCTGGTACTTTTCCTCTGCCTTCCTGCCATGTGAACTGGGAGAGGGCAAAGGGCTGAAATGATGATTTTTTTTGGTGGAAAATTCATTGAAGTGGAAACAGTAAAGAAAAAAAAAAACAAATAACAAACAAAAACCAAAGCAGAAACCTTTCCACTTCCTTGTGAAGCTGGCATGGGGAAACCTGGGACAACTTAATGGTTTTTATATTAGAAAAAGTGTGGGATCTGTCACTGTGGAGAAGACTGAAAAGCTGTAAATAAAAACAAGCGAAGCATCGCTGCAGTTTGTGTCAGCAGGGCAGTGTCAGTAATTAAAGGAAGATCAACAGTTTAAATTTGCACTAACGATTCATACCACAGCCCAGGGCAGGCATCTGATTTATTATCAGGTTAGTGATTAGTGAGGCCACACCTTGAGTGCTGGGTTCAGTTTTGGACCCCTCACTCCAAGAAGGACATGGAGGTGCTGGAGCGTGTCCAGAGAAGGGCAAAGGAGCTGGGGAAGGGTCTGGAGCACAAGTGTGCTGAGTTCCTGGCTGAGGGAACTGGGGTTGTTGAGCCTGGAGAAAAGGAGGCTGAGGGGAGACCTTCTGGCTCTGTCCAAGTCCCTTGGAGGAGGGTGCAGAGAGGGGGGGGCTGGTATGTTCAACCAAGGAACAAGTGACAGAACAAGAGGAAATGACCTCAAGTTGCACCAAGGGCAGTTGAGATGGGATGTGAAGAAGAATTTCTTTGCTGCAAGGGTTCTGAGGCATTGGAAGGGGTTGCCCAGGGCAGTGGTGGAGTCCCCATCCCTGGAGGGATTGAGGAGTTGTGTAGACACAGTGCTGAGGGACATGGGTTAGTCGGGGACTTGTCAGTGTGGGGTTTATGATTGGACTTGATGATCTTAAAGGTCTTTTCCAATCGAGGTAATTCTGTGATTCTGTGATTAGGCTCCATTCAGGAGCAACGTTGGGTTATGTGGAACATCTAAATGTCTCCCTCAAGCTGGTTCCAATTGTAAATTAAAGGCCTATAGGATGAAAGGCCAAAAGCCACATAGAAGGTCCAGGAAATGCCAGGGTTGTAGGGAAGAGCTGCTCCAGTCTCTGCTGCTGATTGCTTGTTTTAGGCCCTTCTGCCCCATCCCTGATCTGCACAGGGATCTGCCAGGGCCCCTTCCCCCTCTCCCGGCATCCCAGATAGAAATGCTGCAAAAACGCAGCCCTGGAACGAGACTAAAACAGCTGCCAACAGTGCACGTGACTATTCAGCGTGTCAGGCATGGCTGAAACCCCTCCAACATTTTGTTACTGGACTTGCTGTTTACAGCAACAGTGGCTTTAGGTTTAACAGACCTGTCTTGGTAGGTGACCCTTAGGACCATGAGCCCCCCAGTTGGGAACCCTAGTGCAGTGGCAGGTGCCTCTGCCATCCCACACCTCCGCTGTCCCACCAGCTGTCAGATCAGTCACATCTATTGCCTCTAGATTTGTCTCAGCTAAGTCCAGACCAGGTTCTGTCACAGGTCTCTTAAGTCAACAATGACCCTGGGAGCTGTCTGCCTAGGAGGGTAATTTTTGCACCATACACTCAGCATGAATGTGGCTTCAAGTCCTCCTGCCTTATGCCTAACTCCACATTTATGCCTTTCTCCAAGGTTAGCCCAGCTTGTGTCAGTCTTGTCTGCAGTGCATCTTCTTGGCTGAAGTTCTTGAGCTGAGTTTCCCTCAAATCTCTCAAAACCTTCTTTGATAATGTGTTTCTTCCCCTTTTTTGGAGACTCTGTTCATCTTCTGGTGTCACTGATTGATAAACCCTGCAACACTTGAGTTTACAACTAGGCTGAAAGACATATACAGGTAGAGATGTGTTATCAGTTAGTGCATCTGGTCTGCACATCTCCTTATGAATGTGAACATGTTAATCCTCACAGCTTCTCAGAAATCTGGGGAGATAGATATCTTCATCCTGAGAGTGGGATGTAAGGTGGCAGTGCTCAGACCCTGTATATCCATGTACACGAGCACTTTACTTTGGGCTCCTTTTGAGGACTAGTTAACAGAACCAGGGGAGTTGGATGTGTGGTCCACCTCCTCATAAATGTTTGTCTAAATAGACAAGAAGAATCACACCCTGGGAGTGTTCAGTTCTCTCTGTTGGGTCTAAAGGAGGTGTTGAAGGTACAGAAAATTTGATGAGGTGGATCACTTTAAAAATCTTCCACTTCCATTGAGATGAAAACTGGAAATCAGACCTTGTCATGGCTTTCAGGTTGCTAATAGGGGCAAGAAACTTTCAGTTAGGATAAATGTGTACCCAGATCTTTTAAAATCCTCTGCTTTTTACAGCTTTGCTCCTTCTGATTGAATCAACAGTGCTTTAATTTAAGATGGGTGCCACGTACCAACTCCCAGAGGAAGCAAAGCCTGCTTTGTGTCAGAACCATTTCATTTGCAGAGTTGAGTTTGTTCAGCCTGCAGTAGAAAAGCTGGGAGAGCAGGGGAGCTCCGCTTGTGGAGAACTAAGATAATGGAATTTACAGGGCATGTGAGGAAGGGAAAGACCTGCATCTATTCCAGCAACCACTCCACTATATATTCTCAGTAGAGTCCAGTGTCCTTGTAGCCTTTTGCATTTTCTTAGGTTATATTCAACCTTGGGCTTGCCACAGGCAGTTGAAATAGCTTTATGGTCTACTTGGAGAATATTTATTGAGTATTTCAGCTGATGCTTCTTCCTAAAACAAGGGATCTGCTCAACAGAGCTGAACTGATGAGCTGAGTGTCTTTTGCCTCAGGCTAGAAATACTTAATATCACATGAAGGGGAAACAAGAGATGGAAGAAGTGCATGTGTGTGTTTGTGTCTGTGTGCATCAGTTTATTTAAAACCTTGTTAAAGAAGATAAGCAATAAAATTTTGGACTTTGCTCCCTAGCACCCATATTAAATGAAAGAAGACAATGCCTGGGACTGACAGCTTCTGCAGGGTGGATTCAGTGCAGTGCTACTATAGAACAGCACCTGGAGGAAATGGGGATGAAAATGCTCTGGTTTGGGGTGAATCTCACCCCTCATTGTGGACCAATAAGCTAATGCATCTCCTCTGGGATAGGTGGCACATGGACTCCTCTCCCTCATAGGCACAGTGGAAATCACCTGCACGGGGGGAAGCTAAACCTCTGCAATACAACAGGACTCCAGAATGGAGCCAACCTCTTACATTTCAAGGCCAAAAGGGAATAATCATAATCACTGTACAGAGAGTCTTGTGTGACACAGTCTGGGCTGACTAATGTCCTTGTGTCCATGGGGAGCATCTGCAGCATATCCAGGATTTCCCAGCGTAACCAGTCTAGACAGCGTAACACCAGCACCAAGGACCTGCTGCTGGCAGCTCTGGTATGAGGTGTGGTGAGGAGACAAGGTAGAGGCTGTGTTGCTGTGCCTTCACTGCTGATGTTATTCAGCCATCTAGGATGGGCCTGTACCAGAAATTGGAATTCTCACTGGCTGGACAGGCTGTCCTGAGCTGGAAAAGCTTAAAAAGGGCTAGTAGACCTACTCGTAATTAAGAATCAACCTGCTCCAAATACCTTATCCCTGTTGAGGTGTGAGATGAGGTGGTAAGGTTTCTTATGGGATATTAGAAAGCAGAAACAGATAAGAATATATTATATAGCAGGATGCTCCCTGCAGCCTGTGAAGGACAAGAGAGACTTCACTGCACTCCGCCCTGCTGTCCCCAGTGCAAGCCCTCCAGGTTTGTCCATTCAGAGTGTTGACAGAAGCATGGAAACTCACCAAATCACACAGAATCACAGAATTGCCTAGGTTGGAAAAGACCTTTAAGATCATTGAGTCCAATCATTAACCTCACACTGACAAGTCCCCAACTAACCATGTCCCTCAGCACTATGTCCACAGGACTTTTAAATACCTCCATGGTATCCAAACAATCACACAAAGCTGGATTTCACCTTCTACTGGTGGGTGTTATGGAAGGACAGGGAAGAGCTGGATGTGGAGGGCAGGAGGGTGGTTAGAGACATGCAAGCAGAAGACTGAAGTGAGACTCTGAAGATGAGCCAACTCATCTCTCAGCCATAGGTGTGAAGAAGAAGGTCACAGCTCTGCCTGGAAGAGGGGCTGAGGGGATGGGAGGATGGAGGATGGTCTGGGGACAGGGAGGAGGATACTGCTATGCTCTGACTGCTCCTTTGAGCCTTTTATTCCCAGTAACATTCCTTCCAGCTGCCTTTGTGTAACTTTTTAGTGACAGGGAAAGTGCCCCAATGTAAACAGGTCATTTGTGGGAGCTGAAGAAACACGCTCTTGGCTATTGTCTTGGGTGTCAGTGTTAAATTCAGCTCAAACCAAGCTTCACCCAAAGCTTAGCTGGGTGGTGAGGAGTTGGGCTGGTCTCTGTAAAGATGTGATACAATTTGCTTGCACCCACAAAGGAGGAATAATGTTCTTTGAAAATGCCTGTGTTGCTTTATAAAATATCCTTGGTTTTGCACAGGCCTGTCATTGAGAACGTTACTTTTGCTGTTGTGGAAAGAGCAAATACAGGTTGTCACTGAGAGGGGAGGAAACACACTACTCAGAGTGAGGGGCTGCATCAGCTAATTCTGAGATTGCATTTTTCTGGAGTAACTGGCAACCTCCAAAGCCAGGACTACTGAACACATCCATATGGCAGCAGATCTCCCACTGACTTCACTGGAAGCTGCAGAATCTAGGGGTGCTCTTGGGCTGAATTAAGTGGTTTTGTAGCATAATCAGCTCACTTGGAGATTGCACCCAGGCAGTCACCCTTCTCAGTTCTGCTCTCTGCTGCCAACATCACTGTTTCCTTGTTTGGGTTCAGAGTCAGCCCTCTCCAGCCTTCCTTCCACAGTCAGATCTTGCACAAGAGATATATCGATGACATGGTGGTCTGAGAGCAACCACACACTGTTGGTGTGTTCCTTCACCTCAGGTTTTATGTGGACGTTGGAAGAGGTTGGATGGAGTTTATTCAGCACAAGAAGAGTGTTCCTTGGATTAGCTCAACAGCCAGCTGTGTCACATTGGCACATGCTGCTGGTTATTATTAATGTTGTACCATGGTAGCAGTTACAGGATGAGTTCTTTTCAGAAGAGGAGGTATCTTCTTTGGGACCTTCTTCCTAAGAAGGGCTTGGGAACTCTTCCTTAGGCTGTCAGCACCCGAAGGTTTCACCTCCAAGGTCTCTTACATATCAAAATCTCATGTCTGTTATGCATGAGGCACCTGTCCAGAAATTATAGAATCATAGAATGGTTTGGATTGGAAGGGACCTTAAAGATCATCTAGTTCCAACCCCCTTGCCATCAGCAGGGACATCTTCCACTAGATCAGGTTGCTCAAAGCCTCATCCAGCCTGGCCAGAATTAATCCTGGCTCTGGGAGAGAATTAATGGACTTCTCTCCCCATTAAAATGTCCAGTGGAGCAAAGGGCTGCGCTGCTTCAGTCCTTGCATGGATCTTACACCGTTTCCCAAGTTGCATATTTGTTTCTAACCATACATTGAAGAGACAGGTGGATTAAATAACAGGGCCACACACAGAGGGGCAGAAACAGTGCCATGAAGAGCTCTCATGAGCCCTCAGCTCCAGGCTTGGCCTTGTTTGCTGAACTACATTCACTTTTGAGAAAAATAGTATCTTTTTATTGCCTCTAACAGTACAACCGATAAGTTGTCTAGTTGAGGGGATGGACAGCTCTGGATCAGAGGGGAATCAGAGGGCTATGTGGGGTTTTCAGACTCATGGCTTGTGGTCTCAGAAGCTGGCCAAAGCCAGGGTGAGGCCTCAGTGGAAAAACAAACTTCTTTTTACCTGCATCTATTGATAATAATCAGTGACTGATGCAACTCTAAAAAGTCCTGGCCCCAGTTGCAGTTGAGGAGCTATCATATCTTTGCTCCTTCAGGGCAGGCCAGAATCTTTTCTAATCATCAGCTATTTTGTCTACTTTTCCTCGTTCAGCAATTAAAAGGGAAGATCCTTGTGAAAGGCAAGAAGCTGAGCAGGCAGGAAGACCCCATGGGAACAAATGGGAACAACAACCTGGAGGCTGAAGATGTCTCTGATGAAGATGAAGCAGCTGAAATTGAAGATGAATCTGTAAAGACTGAGATACAGCAGAAGGGGAAGGTAAGTGAAAAGAAGTAACTGAGTCCCAAAAATGGGCAAACCTGGAGAGGCAGAAAAACTATAGACTAGATTTTTGCCTATTGCAGAAGGCTCTGAAGTCCTGTATCAATAAATCCTGTCTTGTCAACCTATCCCATGACTCCTGGTGGGAAACCACTTTCTAGGTGGGCTCTGTACCATGCCCTAGAAAAACCCCAAAGAAAAAGAAAAAAATCAATTGAAATATACTTTTAATATGTTCCTACTGTTGCACCAATGAATGTGGCTGTGGAGTAACTTACATATTAGAAGAAATTTCTAGTTCAAGAGAAAAAAGTTCAAGCTCTGTGGAAGCCAAAAAAATCCTTCCCTTCCCCTTATATTCAGATTTGCATGCTTGGCACCAGGACATTGTGGAAACCTCATTGCTAAGGCTCAGTTGTAAAGTTGAGCAACTGGAGGAAGCCATTGATGTTGAAATACAAGTGATCATGCAGAAAGGGTATCCCACCAATACAGAGAGAATCCATCTGCAGGACACCATGCAACAAAGGTGCTGGGGCAGCAAAGCATCTGTTGTGTGAAATCCTCTCTTAGCTCACCAATACAGGCTGGTTGGGTTGTTCCTGTGTTTGTAGACCTAATCACCCATGAGCTGTGGTAATGATGCTGAAATATTCATTCACACAATAACATCCAAATAAATGCAGAAAGGAGAAACAACCCAGATGAAATTAAATATTCTTGGTAGTAGTATCATTGGACAGTTCAGGATGGGCCTGAGAGGGCACTGATGCTCTGAGAGGAGGGATAAGCACTCTCCATGCAGGGCAAGGGACATGGCAAGGGCAGTCTTCCCCTTTTCCACTCTCCCTCTGCATAGGGGTGCCACTGACTGTTGATAGTGTGCGTCCTTTTCATGTGAAGATGGTGGAGAAAAGAAACCCCAGGAGTCCTAGACAAAATATGACTTTTGAGTACAACTGTGGAAACTCCTCACAAACCTCTTGCTCTCCTGCTTTTAGAGTGACACCCTGAAGCTGGCCAAGGAGCTGTCAGACACAGTTGTGTACTGCAAGAGCGTCCATTTCAATGGCTTTGGGGACACCAGCCACCCTCGGCCTTTCTATGAGATGTCATCATTCACGGAGAGCAAAGCTCTGAAACTAGCCCAGGAGTCTGGTATGTATGTTCTGCCCTGGCAAAAGGCCATTCTCTGTCCTAGTCCCCCATAAAGGTACAGCTGGTGGTGATTGAACATCCTGAGATACGTGAGTTATGATCTCTTTGCCCATACATGTCACTGAAAACCAGTGAAAATAACTTAATATCATAGAGGCTACTACCAAGAAGGGCATTTTATACCATTTTATACAGGTAGTTCACATTCCATTCTACTCACTAAGTGGAAGAGCAGTGTATACAGCAGCATCAAGAAGAGATAAAAGCAGCTCCAGTCACTGAATGGGCCATTTCCCTCTTTTTTTCTGTAGGAACCAGCTTTATTCATCACAACATCAGACACCTGAGCCGGATCTACCCTGCAGGCTGGAGGACAGATTCTTCCAACTACAACCCCATCGACTTGTGGAACGTCGGCTGCCAGATTGGTGAGTGCAACTGGAAGGTTGGAGAGGGTCAACCTGGCTGGGTCACCTATGACCTGGCTATAGTGGGGATTCAACTGAGGTAGATGTACAATCTCAAGGTATTTGCAGGCAGAGAGACTCAGTGGTCACTGGGAGAGATCAGCTTTTCAGGCAATGCTCAATGAGTTTTTATAGACCATTTTCTGGCCCAACTCAAACCCATTAGCAGAGCCTTTCCTGCAGAGTTCACTGAGAACAGAGTTATTGTCGTTTAAAAAAGGAGGAGGCAGCCGGGAGTTACAGTCACTTACTGAAAAGCATGCTGAGATCTCTGGCAGAGATGGAAACCAAATTCAGATCTCTCAAACCCTAGAGCAAGGACAATAGTTATAAGGGCCAATATGTGGCCTGAGCTGTTCCCTGTGGCCAAAGCAGCACTTCATACCTTGTCCCAGGGCGTTGAGACCCTGATGATGTCCCAGAGCCTGTGAAGTGAGCTATGTTGTAGCTTTCATCCAGGAAACCTGGTGCAGTGGTAAGTGGGCAGGATGGTGATGACATGCTTGGCTCTCTTGGTGGTGCTGGATGTTGGAGGTGTCCCAGTTGTACCTGTGTGGCCCAGCCAGACAAGAGGAGCTGCAGATGCAGAGCTCCCTGACCCTCAGCCTTGTAGACCTGGATGTGCCTGGAACCATATGAACTTGCTGGGTCCTGCAGTCCCCATGGAGGGCACAGGTTTGTCTCCCCAGCATTGAATTTAGCCTCAGGAGAGTCTCTGGGAGGCAACACCAGGTCTATCTTAGAGTATGCTAAGGCCAGACCTGCATGCCTTATCTGACCTGAATTCAGTATTTGGGCACTCAAAATAAGATTTTTTCAGAAACCCTGAGTACTTGCAGCTCCCAGTAAAACCAGCATGGTGGAAAAACAGGAGAGTGGAAAAACAGGAGAGTGCTTTAAAATGCTTTTGGCCTTCAAGTATTACAGGGTATAAATTGCCATCTGTCCTAGAGCTGTTGTAGAAGTTGTTGAAGAGGTTAGCATCACCCCTGAGAAACCAGTGGAGTGCTGAGGAGGCACTGGGGACTGTGTGTGCTCCCTCTGTGGTGTTAGTGAGATTGTTCACAGAGACTGTTTCCAGATTTGACGTTAATGCTTTTTAAAAGATAGTGACAAATGGCAAAGAATACAAGAAATCTGCCTGGTGTTAGGACACCAGTGAGGCTTGATCTATTTTGGGCCGGGAACAATAAAGAGATTATTTGATCACAGCTTCTATACTCCTACGTGAGGAGTTCAGACATTGAGGAGCTCTCTAGTCTAACCAACAGAGACAACAATGCCCCTCAGGGTGGAAAATGAGAATAGGCATATCTGGGCTGGAAAGGAGGTTTTATAATGAGGCTAAGTAGCCAGAGAAACAATCTGAGAAGGATTTGGTGGCTTCACTGCAGGAGATAACTCCTTCAGCATGGAGATGATTAGGTTTATCTAAAAGATGCTGATGCTCAACTAGATGGCATAAAATCCATGCAGGACACTTTTTGATCCTGTGGAAGGCAGGAGGACAGCTGAGATGGTTGTAATTGCTCCTCTTGTCTCTAATATCTCTGGAAGTAGGCAATCCTCAGGGATAGCAGGCTCTGAGGGTCAGAGTTTATCACTGCTCTTTGAAGTATGGAAAAGCCAATGTTTATGTCCATGAAGTGCAATTTCACGTGAACAGAATTAGTATAAAAAGATTCCCATTGATTTATCTGAAAGTGATTGAATTTATTTATTTATCTTGCAGTTGCCCTAAATTTCCAGACAGCAGGCACAGAAATGGATGTCTACCAGGGTCGGTTCCAGGACAATGGGTTTTCTGGGTATGTCTTAAAGCCGGAATTCCTCCGGGATGAGCAAACCAAATTCAATCCAAAATCCATCACAGAAGGAACATGGGGGACAAAGAAGAAACTTCTGCTTAAAGTAAGAATAGAAGTTGGAAAATGTCTCAGTAGCATCCACCTTCAGGGGGGGTGTGTAGGTTGTACCTTCTTCTTCTCCTCATCCCACCTGGGTAATGTTATCCTAACCCTACTCATTTCTCGCTGCTGGGGTCTCTGCTTCAGTCCTGCATGGGCTCTCATTCTCCAGGGACTTACTTACATGTTTAGTGTTCAGCAATAGGAGAGATTAATGAGAATATTTATTGTCGTTACAGAAACATACAGGCAGATACGCAGTCAGCAGTCACTGCCGTTGTATCCAACTATCATCTGATCACTGTGGGGATAGTTAGAAAAGTTGCCTGCCCTCTAACCAGCTGGCTGGGGTGGAGCAATGTTCATTAGGTGCTTTGGCTCATGACAGTTTCCTCTGAAGGATGTCACAATGCTGGCTCTGAAAGACCAGCACCAGTTTGTCACAACAGGCCCTGAACACCTGGAGATGGAGAGAGATCATAGAATTATAGAATGGTTTGGGTTGGAAGGGACCTTAAAGATCATCCAGTTCCAACCCCCCTGCCATCAACAGGGACACCTTCCACTAGACCAGATTGCTCAAAGCCTCATCCAGCCTGGCCTTAAACACTTCCAGGGAGGGGGCATCCACAACTTCCTTGGGCAACCTGTTCCAGTATCTGACCACCCTCACAGTGAAGAACTTCTTCCTAATATCTAATCTAAACCTCCCCTCTTTCAGCTTAAAGCCATTTCCCCTTGTTTTGTCAGTAACTGCCCTTATGTTTGCCTCCTCCTAATAATGTCCTGACCTCTTCTTCTGTTTCTTCCACAGATCATCTCTGGTCAGCAGCTCCCCAAGGTGAACAAAAGCAAAAACTCCATTGTTGATCCTAAGGTAACAGTAGAAATCCACGGCGTCCAACAGGATAACAACAAGAAGCAGACCAAAGTAATTGAAAACAATGGTAAGGGGGTTTCTTCCATGCTGTGCTACCCTGGGGCAGTAACCCTGTGGTTTCATGTAGCAGAGTGTTCCTTGCCAGACCTGCCCAGGTGCACCCAAACCTGCCACACTAAGCCATTGTTGATCCTAAGGTAACAGTAGAAATCCACGGCGTCCAACAGGATAACAACAAGAAGCAGACCAAAGTAATTGAAAACAATGGTAAGGGGGTTTCTTCCATGCTGTGCTACCCTGGGGCAGTAACCCTGTGGTTTCATGTAGCAGAGTGTTCCTTGCCAGACCTGCCCAGGTGCACCCAAACCTGCCACACTAAGCAGAAGGTGCTGTTGGCCTACTTCAGTGCAGGGACCATGGTTATAGACTGCTGGTGGCATGAACTAGCTCCACAGACTGCTGGGCCTATGGAGAATGATTTTCAGGGGTTCTTTCCTCTCTTTTCTCTCTAAGATGTTTGGAGACAGAAATTCCCTGCAAAACAACTTCAGCCATATGAGTTGTTTTGAGGCTGGTTGCCAGATCTGCAGAGGTAGAGATTTGGAAATGCTCTTTACCTCCATGCAGTTGGACCTGACCTGGGTTGCACAGATCCCCACCAAGATCTTCCCAGAGAAGGCTTCTTGTGAGACTGATTTTATCCTGGAAGTGTCACAATCTTGCAAAAGATTTTGGGGGTGTCTGTTCCAACCCCTCCTCAAAACATGATCTTTAAGGTCCCTTCCAACCCAAACCATTCTATGGTTCTATGACTTCCCGTCTGGGAAGGGCTGGTTGCAGCAGCATTTCAAACATGTCTTCTCCTCCTGTTTATTTCTGGGGAGTGGTTTATTGAAACTGCAGAGAGTACACGCTGTGACCTGGAGAGTGAGAGAGCACTGAGCTTGCTCTTAATCTCTCATCTGATGTGACAGTCACGATTTTGTTTGCTTTGTGAGTCTGGATCACAAGATCCTTGTCCATAGCAGAAGTGGGGCTAGTCTGGCTGTCTCAGACACCGCCCTCATAACAGGGGGACATAAACCATTTTGTCCACAGGCTTGATGATGCTTTTTGTAATCAGACACTTCTCACTAACCTTTCTTGCAGACAGGGAAACTGAGGCACACAGTGGTGATATATGGGTGTACCTTGAGCATTCAGTGAGGCATAAGGCCTCAGAAGGCTGTCACAACACAAAGGCACAGATCTCCACTCTGCTTCCCATGGTTTAGGGCTGTAAAAATTTACAGCTGGTCCAATGGCAACCAAAGACATCCATGTAGCAAGGTGGGTCTTGGGCTCTTCTCCCAAGCAACAAGTGATAAAACAAGAGGAAACAGCCTCAAGTTGCACCAGGAGAGGTTTAGATTGGATATTAGGAAAAATTTATTCACTGAAAGGGTAGTCAAGCATCAGAACAGGCTGCCCAGGGAAGAGGTTGAGTCATCATCCCTGGAGGTTTATAAAAGACATGTAGATGTGGCACTTAGGGACATGGTTTAGTGGTGGACTTGGCAATGTTAGGTTTACAGTTGGACTCGATGATCTTAAAGGTCTTTTCCAGCCAAAATCATTCTATGAGTCTATGTATCGGCCAGTGGGAGCCTGTGGAGCAGAGCTGAGTTCACCCACCTCCTCCTGCCCCTCGCTGCCTTCTGGGAACGTGGTGCTGAGGTGTGTAATGAGCAGCCTAATCTGAAGGATTTATTAAAACCAGGTAGCAAATCAGTGTCAGAGCTGGGAATAATGGTCTTGGCATCTCCTGAGACCTTTGGCCTGGGTCAGATTAGTTTGGCAGTCAGGGAAAGTCTCCATCTGTTTGAAAGTGTCTCTGACTGCCATCCTTATCTGCCAGCATCTCTGACCTCCATCCTTGCTTGTGAGCATCTCTCACCTCCCTCCTTGTTTGTGAGCAGCTCTGATCTCCATCCTTGTCTATGCTGCGCAGGTTTTAACCCGAAGTGGGATGAAGAGTTTACGTTTGACATAGAGATCCCTGCACTTGCCCTGGTCCGGTTTGTGGTGGAAGACTTTGACATGTCAACCAAGAATGACTTCATCGGGCAGTATACCCTTCCCTTCACTAGTCTGAAGCAAGGTAAGGCCCTGCTCTCTGTTCCACACAACCACTGAGCCTTCTAGGAAGCTCCTATATCCTAGATGAGAGGTCCAGATGCATTAGACCTCAGGTCAGACAGGTCCACTCTCTGGGGTGTGGACAAGATGATAAACAGTTTATTGAGCAGCTGTTGAACACCATCTCTGGGGAAGGGATCCTCTTGTCAGCAGTGGCCTCAGCCACATTACGTTACCAGTGCTCTCAGACCTACCTGTTCTGTGGAGTGCCAGGAGCAAAATGCTCTCAGAGACAGTAAGATGTTTTTGCAAGGTCTTGGCAAATGAAGCTTTTCCAACTGGACTAAAGGCCACTTTCCATCTATGTCTCTGCTTCCAGGTTACCGCCACATCCATCTTCTGACCAAGAATGGAGACCCGTACTCCTCCTCTACCCTCTTTGTGTACATCGATATCCAAGACTGTGATTAGCAGCTCAGCTCTTTCAGGGCACAGTGAACCTCGTTAGAGACCCAGAAGGAATTCAGCGTGCAAAGTCTGCCGATGTCAGGGTCCTGTCAAATCCCCAGTGTCTTCTTTGGAGATGCACAGGATGCTCCATAGGAACCCTGATGTGAAATATCCATCGATCCTCTCCCTTCTGCGTGCTGGAAACATCCTAATGCTGCTGTTGAGATTAATCCTTTTGTAGCTGTTTGACCAATCCAGCTGTGTTTTTACTTCACTTTATTTAGTGTGATTTTTTAAAATTCTGCTTTTAGAGAAAGGATAGGGACTCCTTTTTAGGAAAGTACAGCTCTTGGGTTGGGTTTGGTCAGACATCTGGACAAAAAAATCCAACATCTATGCAAGAAATATCCACACCACCACTGAAATCAGTGGCCAGATGCCAGGTGACTTCTTACAACTTCAGATGTCAGCCATCTTTCACCGTATGAAGTCTTAAATGGGGCCTCCATTCTCCTCTTTTCTGTTACAGATTAAAAAAGAAAGCTGCACTACAAAGGCCCCTGTTATATAACTCGACTTTCCTTTTGTATTATCATAAAAAATACATGAACACTACTCTGCCTGTGTGCCTGGCTCTCAGCCAGGTCACTGTGCTTTCAAAGCCTGGCTCTCGTCCTGTGAAGGAGAAAGAAGCTGCCGAACGGCAGATCTCCCTCTAACCCAAAGTGAAACCCACTCAAAGGAACCTCAGAGAACGTCTTTTGCCGATGACAGAGTGCAAATACGCTCAACTGACAGTAGGGCTTTATTTAATGCAGTAAAATTTTCTTTGTTTGTGTTTTTATAGAAAAAAACGACATTTTTTTAACACAAAGGAAGCGGCAGTAGAAACCGTTGTCAATGTTAGTCTGGTCCCAGTTGCACTGTAGAATAACCTAGCACAAACAGAGTGTTTTGAACAGCAACCCAGTATTTATGGCAAAAGGTGATTTTTTTTTTCTTCAAGAACAACTACAGAGTTAAGGGAATATTGTTGAAATAAAATAATATATATTTTGAAGTGCCAACTATGTTACTAACAATATGTTAGACTATTAAAAGTAAAGAAATCTGGAAAAGTCCCATTACTTGTCACTATTTGCCTCTTTGTCTTACTTGAATGCAACACACATGAAGTTGGAGATAGACATGCTTAATTTCTTAAAGCTATCAGTCTTTCTGGGGTTTTTCATGCCTGGTGGTGGAGAGGATGGGCTGCTACCAAAGAGGTTAATGTCCTTTTAAAAAAATTCCAGTCCAGTTACTTCCCCACCTATTTTTGAGTTCAAAATAGCCTGGATTTAATGATTCCTTGGTCCACTGCAAAACTGGATTTCATTTAGTCCTACCTGGAGTTTATTATGCTGCAGTAATCATTGCTGGACACATTGATTTTTTCCTCTTCACTACAGTATTGTGTGATGTTGTAAACCATTGCCAGATTAAATGTGAATTATATCCACAACTCAAAGGCTCATACTGAATTAATAATCGGTGGCAGAGGCCACTGAGTCTGGACAGGGTGTCCTGCAGTGACATGGGCTTTCTCTCAGATGGGACGTGTCATATCAGGAGATGCATTTGAAGGCCAAGGCTGGAGCATCCTTGACTCCAACTCAGAAACTGTCTGTGTTTGGTCCCTACTCCCTGAATGCTCTGAGCATTTTATTTTAAGGTGCCATGGGATAAAAGGCATGAAGAAAGGATACCCAGGACTGTCCTGTACCATGCAGGGAGCATGAGAGCAGGCATGACCAG
>NW_010321452.1:55722-72052 GCF_000700745.2 Antrostomus carolinensis
TCACTCGTGCAAGCACCAGCTCTTGTGGGGTCAGTCAGATCAGCCTGCTGAGTTGGCTGAGAACAAATTATTTGCATTTTTGTTGTTGCAGGATTAGATTTCAGCTGAACTAATAAGCTGAACCAGCCCTCATCTGCCTGCTGTGGTCAGCACTAGAGAAGTAGGGGACAGAGAGTGGGGAGAGATGTGGGGGTAGGACCACACTATCCAGGGCCACAGTGGGCTTAGGCGGACTACACAGAGAGGCAAGGGTTTCCTCTGCCTGTTACACACTTAAATAAAGGTAGGCAAGATCTATGGGAAAAGAGAATGTCCCCCATCAGGTAAGCACAGTTGCCCAGGGCCACAGTGGGCTTAGGTGGACTATGCAGAGAGGCAAGGGTTTCCTCTGCCTGTTACGCACTTAAATAAAGGTAGGCAAGGTCTATGGGAAGAGAGAATGTCCCCCATCAGGTAAGCACAGTTGGGGAAAATTACTGGAGCCAGGTAGGAAAGTAGCTGAGATGGAGGTGGGATGGACCAGAGCACGGTGGACAATGCTGCAAGATCTCCTCTCTCTCCAAAGGAAGGGACATGGTCCATGGCATTATTGAGGGTCCCCATCTCTGAGCAGATGAGGAAGTGCTGGAGCTCCACTCTAGGTAAGAACTCTGGTGAAAAAATCAGCATAACCAGGACATGACTGAGCAGACACCACAATGCTGCAAGATCTCCTGTCTCTCCAAAGGAAGGGACATGGTCCATGGCATTATCGAGGGTCCCCATCTCTGAGCAGATGAGGAAGTGCTGGAGCTCCACTCTAGGTAAGAACTCTGGTGAAAAAATCAGCATAACCAGGACATGACTGAGCAGACACCACATCAAAAGTGGCAAGTGGCATGAAAGGGAGGATGTGGGTGAGAATCTTTCCTTTAGAAATCAGAGGCAGAGAGTAAAACCAACTCTCCCCAAAAGAAGAGGAGAGAAGCAGCCGTTTCCAACGGGCCCAAATACCAGAAGGATCTATTCTCTGTAAAATCCCATGCTAGTTTCTGAGTCCTGGCAGGAGCGCTCCACTCGTGTGTTGGTGAGCATCACGGCAGCAGGAATTAAAGCAATTTGTAGCAAACCGGCTGAATCTCCCTAATTTGACTATATTTCTGCAGGTCTCCGATTGATTACATGATGCTCGTTAGGCCCACAGTCAGGGCTCATACATGGCGTTGCTGTATTTTATTGAGGAGCACATGCAGTTTGTTAATTTGGGAGCTGGCAGGACCACGCTGCAGCGGGGCGATGCAAGTATTGTTGCTTCCAGCAGTGGCAAGAGAGGCTGGAACAGGGCTAATGTGCCCTGATTGCATCCAACGTGACCACAACAGGAGCAATCATGCAGGTAATCTGATTGATTGGTGTCTCTCCTTGACTCTCACCTTTTTCCGCCTGGGGAGTTTCAATGGGTTTTGGGTTGGACCCTCAAGATGAAATGGGATGAAGTGGTGGCAGGAGCATGGAGGTAATGATGGGTTTGTGGCTTATTTGAAGTAACTACCAATTCTTAAACTCAAAGATCTTTCCAAAAGACTCCATCACCTGGAGATCCTTGCCTCCAACCCAGCCAGATGGTGACACTTCACCACTACTGCATGGTGGTTCTGGGTGTGGTGTGAGAGCTCTTCACTCCTCAACCATCAGCTGCCTGCAGTTCCTCAGCTCCATCCCCACAACCTCATCTCCATCCTCAGCTGCCCACCTCACAGCAGCAGAAGTGGGCAGTCAGCCCAACTGCTGAATGGCCAAGTATACATCATGGGCAAAGGGGGGGCTTCAGAAGCAGGGTACCTGGGCATGGGGAGACAAATAGTCTTGGCTATATGATATTTAGGAACTGAGAAGGCTGTATCTTCTCAGTTTGTTATTTTCTTTAAAAAAAAAAAAAAATCTCAAATCCCATTAAAGACCAGGTGTTTGAAGGATCTGTGGCCCTGCAGAGTTTTTCTCTACTGCTGTCCTACACACGCTGATCAAGGACACTGGCTGTTTATTTGGAATCACCAATCAGGTTGACATGGGGTAAAGCTGCAAACCCACCCCTTCTAGGCTTTAAACATACATATGTGGTTTTTCCTTTAGTTCATATTTGTTTCCCTTAATCACTGATCACTCACATTTCCCCCTGTCCCTGTTATCAGACCAAGCTTGCAGTACAGATTTGGCACTCTCAGCCCCATGGACATCACAGGGGTGGAGCCCTTACAAAACCTTTTGTGGGACACATCCTGCCTCGGGTCACACCCGAAACCCTTCTGGCTTCCTGGAGCCTCTGCTCTGTGGGCAAGTGGACTCTTAACATTTACTCGGTCGAGCTCAGTGAGGTCGAATGAGACTGAAGATGCTGTCTGTAGAAGAAAAAAATAGTCTTGTCTGGCAGTCAAAGTCAACAGCTGTGTCTAGCGCTTAGTCTCATCAACCTCTTGAAAGAGATCAGCTAATAAATATGTTCCCAATAAGGGATTTTTTCCATGCCAGGCTCTCATTTGTCTTACCTGCAGTTAGGCTACAACTGATTGTTACTGTTCTTTGGTGAGCAGCTTTTTTGCAAGGTGAGAAGGGGCTGAACTGGCTGGTCTCACTCCATGGGCTACCCTATCACACATAGGATCATAGAATGTGTTGGGTTGGAAGGGACCTTCAAAGGTGCAGTGAGCAGGGACATCTTTACTAGAGCAGGTTGCTCAGAGCCTCATCAAGCCTGACCTTGAATATCTCCAGGGTCAGGGCCTCGACTACCTCTGGCTACTCCATGACCATTTTCCTGACCTCAAGGTTTCCCCTCTGTCCTCCTACAGCTTCCTCCTCCTCTCCTCACTCAGAATTTACATAGCAGCTGCAAGTGGCCTTTGTCTTACCTAATTTTAAACTTCTACAAATGAAAGAAAAACACCTTGTGCACGTGGCAATTTGCAAAAGGGAGAGGAAAGAAAAGGCTACAATATGGTTGTGTGACACACACTTGTCTTCATGGCTATGGGCAATAAAGTGTCAAGAAGAGGCAAAAACATCCTGCAAAGTTGTTCCTGCCAAAGGTTTCGCTTCCTTAGGTTCAGGGTTTGCAGGAAGAAAGCAGCCATTCCCTGAACAGTGGCTGCTGGAATAACTTCATTGGAGCTTGACCTGATTGAGATGTTGGGTTGGGTTCATTGAGCAAATGTCTGTACTTCTTCCCCGCAGTTTCTAAGAGAGCAAGGGTTGGTCCCAGAGTCACTGGATGCTGGATGGCCCCTGTGGTCTCAGAAGAATCCACATTGTTTCTTCTCATTCTGCTGCTTCCATTTGGGCATCTGGTAGAACTCGTCCTTGGACTTCCCAAAGATATCGTGGAAATCGGCATCAGAGAGATAGTACTGCAGTGGGAGGAGAGAGCAAGGACAGGTCAGCTTTGGCTTTTGCAGAGGCTGGGACACCTCCATCGGCTGCCTCCATCCCTTCCTCACTGTGCCAGTGCTGACCCCTGACTCCAGGCCAACAGCTCCTGTCCTGCTGCCTGTCCTCAGGATGGGAACATCCCAGCAACTGTTCCTCATCCCACTTCCCAAAGCACCAGGGGAATGAGAGCCCACCAGCCCAAAGGGATGCTCTGGTTTTGAGGGGATGGCATGCTCTGGCTGGAATTTGGTCCCTGCTAATCATGCTGAGCCCAGAACAATTAACGGTGCATTGGAGGTGTTCTGCTGGCCAAAGTTTTGAGCGGTTTCTTGGATAGTAATTCACAGTGAAAACATCTCCCCTTGGCTCGGTTCCACCCAAAATATTCAATTGGAAGTGTTCATTCCCATTGCTGGAAAGGCAGAAAGTTTTATGGATAGTGGGCTCATCACTGATACTGAGAAAGACCCTGTGGGCAACGGAGCTTGAGTTTTCCCCAGAATTTCAGGTAGAAGAAAGCACTCATGTACAGCTGATATAAAACCAGTAGCACATGGGTATTGCCATGGGGCAGAGCTGCTGGCCCACCTGTGGATCAGCTCTTTGGCTGTGGGTGTTGGCCTTTGCCAGGAAATCTGTTGGGGAAAGACATTGGTCAAACTTGGGCTGTAGAGAGTAGGAGGAATCAGCCCCGTGTGTCCCTCCCCACATTGGTTAGTTTGGACTCCACTACAGATGTTGTCAAAATCCTTGGGCTGATCAAAAGTCTGAGATGTGGCATTTCTCCCTGTCCCTGAATGGGATTTGCTGAAATGCAAGGTTTCAGACAAAAATAATAATAATAATAATAATAATAATAATAATAATAATAATAATAATAATAATAATAATAATAATAATAAGGGATTTGCTGAAATGCAAGGTTTCAGACAAAAATAATAATAATAATAATAATAAAAATCCCTTCTGGAAGGAGTTTCAAGTGAAAACAAACACTCCCAGCCCAGGCAAAATGCAAATCCTGGCTTCATTCTCAGCTGTGTCACCTTGTCTTACAGGAGCTGTACTTTTGATTCTCTGTCCCTCCAAGGACAGAGGTTGAGTGGCAGAAGTGGCAGAATAAAACTACTCTACCAAAAAAAAATATAATAATAATAATAAAAAAATTAAAATGACTATTTAAAATCAATTTTTTCTGCCATTAAAAATTAGAAATACTTCAACTAGGGTAAAACTACCACAATTTCCCACTTTTTTAAGAGACCTATGTGTCCAGCTAGTATCTTCTTGATCCTGGAGCAGGACTTAATAGTCTAAAACACTACTGCACTTAGCCAATGACTAAGTTCCAGGTTAAACTACAAAGGCATCAAACCAGCAATGCTGTCACCTCTTTTTTAGTGGGATCCACCCCTTCTGGAAGTTCATCCACTGTCTTGTTCATCAGCACCTCTCGGGAGTAAATCCCTTCACCATTGGGCACCAGAGAAGGGCTGTTGTAGTTGCTGCTATTGCTGTAGCTGTTGCTCTCACTGTGGTTGAAGTGTGATTTATACTCAGGAGAAGCACTTGAACTAGCCAAGTTGGTTATGCTGAGGGTTCTCTTGTTCAGGCTGATGTTGTTAAGGTCCTGTCAAATGGAGAAAAACATGTCAAGACAAGAAGCTCAGGTAGAGTAAGTTGGGGGTTATGCCAAGACCTTTCTCTCTGTTGGGGTTGAGGGGACTGTTCCTTGCACAGACTGTCTGTTGGTCTGTTGCTTTGGAGAACCAAAGCTACAAGGAGGAAGTCCAAACTAAAACATTAGTCCAGAACCTCCATCTATGTTATGTCTTGTTGTCTTGTTATATCTTGACTGCTAAAAGCACATCACTGATGAGAGCCCTTAGAAATAGTTGAAGATACTTAACAGTAGTCTAATTTTTCTGAAGATAACAGCAGGGGAAGGTGCATGTGGGAGGACAGAAGGTGAGATTAGATATCTACCATGTCAAAAACTTGTAAATTACCTGTGTACCCCTCCCCGACTTGCCATCTCTCCTTGTTCAAAGCCCCTGTCACTTTCTTCCAGCCTTCCCCCTGCCCCTGTCCAGGGCAGAACTGATCCCGTGTGACAGTCATGTTTGGGACTGTTGGGACCTTGTGCTCTCTATGCTTTGTAGGATCTCCCATTGGGCTGTGCCCTTCTTGACCAGGGCCCTCTTGTCCAGGGTCTCAGGGGCCACAGCACTGCAGACAATTCATACTGGAGGACATGGTGGTGTTTAAACCCAGGTGTTACCCACCCCTATGGTCGAGCAGCAACTCACCACTTTGATCTCGGATATAGCTGACACATCTCCTAAGCTGTTCTTCATCTCCTCATAGGACTTGCCATCCTGAAGGTGAAGAGAGTTGTGAGAAGCACAGGCTGCCTTTAATTAGCACATGCTCCTGTTCTCTAATGGGATAAGGGGTTCATAGGAATTTTAAAGTCCAGTGGTGCCCATTGAGGTAGCAGATGGTGCCTCCTGCAATCCTCAGCTCCTGAAATCAGGAGACTGTGCCAGAATCAGAGCTTTCATATGAAAACAATGAAACAAATGGACTTTAGGTTTGCAGTTGTACAATATTGTACAATCGCCCAGAGAAGCTGTGGATTCCCCTCCCTAGAAGTGTTCAAGGCCAAGTTGGATGAGGCTTTGAGTAATCTGGTCTAGTGGAAGGTGTCCCTGCTGATGGCAGGGGGGTTGGAACTGGATGATCTTTAAGGTCCCTTCCAACCCAAACTGTTCTGTGATTCTATAATAACAGGTGAAAACAGGAAATTTAAAGACTTCAGACAGCAGAAGGCAAATAAAGAGAAATAATATTTACTGCTGGAATTAAATCTTTTAAATTTTAAATGAATCTTGCGATGCATGAAAATTTGGGATAAAATAATATTCCTCTTTTTTCCCTCCCGAGTCATTTAGCTAAAGCAACAGATTTTTCAAAGCCTCAGTCCCTGACTTCTTGTAATTTGGTACCATGTCTTACCAGCTACCTCTTATTTCCTGAAAAAGGTATATAATAGATATCTTGGCAAAGCTAATGGGTGTGTTTTCCTAAGCAGCCAGGAGATGTCAGTTCTTAACAGAATCATCCAACGAAGTTCCCCAACAAGAATAAACAACATAAACACATGGACTGCAGAGCAAACAGATTTAGACCCAAAACTGAGCAATGAACACACATGCCAGATGTTTCTGGGATGTCAACTGTTTGGATTGCTTGTCTGTAGTTGCTGAAGTTGCCTAAAGGGGATATTTTTAGAGGCACATATTTTATGAGCTGTATCCTTGTTTTGCAGCAGTTCCTCAGAAAAAAACAAGTTTTGACCTTTTTTCAACATTGTTTTAAGGGTCAGCACTCTGGGAGTTGCTGTCTTATCTATCCAAATCCAGCTGTCAAGATGGGCTTTCTACCACCACACCAGTTGCAAAGAAAGAGGATGCAAACCCAGTTACAGGAAAAAAAATAATACCTCTGTATGAGATTTCCTGCAGTGTGAAGTCCCCTGGGGACCTTCACCCCATTGCCCCAGCTGTCCTACCTGCAGGCTCCAGCGTGTGACTTCACTCACAGCCCTTCGGGCAACCAGAAGATGGAATTGCTTGTGAACTGTCCGAACATTGATGTTCATAGAATAAAACAGGACCGAGAAGGGACCATCTCACTGGGGAAGGGTCTGGTAAAACACCGCCTGGGAGCTGAGCTTTTCCCAGCTGCCTGTCATCTTTTTATTTTTTTATTATTTTTTTTTTAAATTAAGCTGTACACACCAGTGCCATCGGGTGGCAGGAATTTAGGTGCACAGCCTGGTAGCATTGCTTCCACTTTCCTGCTTGCTATGGACCCATACTTTGTCTCAATTGACCACCAAAGCCCCTCCAGGATTGTCCTTTATTCCCAGTACACTCTGTGTGCTGGTTTGACTGGCTGGTGCATGGTCTGCATGGAGTTAAGTGCATCACCTTTTCCTCCATCCCACCATGCTGTGCACAGCCAGGGTGTGCAACAAGTTTGGGTCATGAAAACATGTGGTGAGGTCTTACGCACCAGCCACACAAGCAAATCTCTGCTCTCCATTATACTCCCCAAATTATTTGAAGCTGATGTTTGAAAGAGGTGAGAAAGGACTTCTCTCTTTCCCAGGCAATGCCTCAGGCAGGTTTCCATCTCTGTATAGCAGAGAGCTGGTATTTGTAAATCACCTTTTGAGAAGGTGGCTTTTCTATATGGACCAAGGATGACCTTGTTCAGGAGCTCCTGGGCTCTGATGGGCAGTCTGCAAACCTAGAAATGAGACCTGTCTGCTTGCATCTTTCATTTTGCCAGAGTTTGCCCTTAAAGCTGGGTCATATTTTTTCTCTGTGGTTGTATTTTGAAATACGAGCATTTATGATGTAGAGCGCTTCTGCTGTCACCCAGTTTTGTCTGAAATCACAAACCTGATTTAGAACCTAATATTTTTTTTTTTAAATAACATTGTGAATATTCAGCACATTTACTTGTATTTGCAAAAGCCTCAGTTTCACCAAGCAGGTGGTTTTTGCTGGTGAAGGGGCAGAAGCTTCTCATGTAGCACCAGGAAGTTGTGAAGCTCAATATATGTCATAACAAGGTTTTGCTCCATGCACCATAGAGGGTAGGTTCACTAACCCTTTAAGCACCACTGAGCACACCACAGGGCTTTTCCAGCAACTTACGCTCCATTTGTAGGGGTCCCAAGCGTTGAACCATCCTGTGAAGTTGAGAGGTTCATAGCCCTGCTTCACCAGTATTATCGGAGTTGCCAAGTCTCTTCCTGCTGGGTGGGTCTTGAGATATTCCTTAGCTGATGCAATTGCCTCGTTCCTCTCATACGTGTTGGAGGCTTTGCCAACCCAAAGGAAAATCTGCAAGGAGAGAAGGTGTTGAAGATCAGTGAGTAGTTAGGACCTGTGCAGACACGGCTGTTTGTTCTCCCTTGCCAACTGAAGTGGAGATAACACTGGAAATGTTGTTTCCTAATAGTCCTGTGGGATTTTGATCCCAACTTTACTCCCAGTCAAGAAGGATTTTGCTTTTGAGACAGGCACAAAGCATAAATATTTCAGAAAATAGCTTTGCACATTTCAAGGTAGCTAAACCCAGTCCTTGCATGGCCAAAACTTCAAATGGCTTCAGAAAGCAAACACCCTGGTATCAGTTTCCAATAGTCTAAAGCAAGTCCTTACCATCAGAGCTGGGAAATGAGGGGGAGGATGTCTGGGTGCCACCCCCTTGTATGAGCTGGCAAAGATTGGACCAGGTCCAGCTCATCTGACTTTGGAGCAAGGCATGGACCAGGTGTCTCAGTGTCCTCCTTTTTGAAACAGGGATAGCTATACCACGTCTCTCGTGTTTTGTACCTGGGTGAGAAAGATTTGACGTACACCTGCTTGTCTGACCAAACATTGTGAAGGGTTTGGAGGTGGGTCAGAAGGCATATTGCCCTCGGTTTCACATTGAATGGTGGATTCAAAGAAATTAGGCCATAGTCTGCTTGAAAATACATCTAGGAAGAAGGGGAGGGGGAGTCAGTGCTGACCTCTTCCCATGTGTCTAGCAGCATGACATCATCTTCATCCAAGTCTTCCTGGCAGAAGTCCACAACCTCTGTCATGATGAATCGACCCGTCTGGTTGGAGCACTCAAAGAGGCGAGGCTGATAGTGTGTGACCTGCTCTTGAAACCTTCCTCATGCATGGCAGGGAAAGAAAAAGCAAGAGAGGTTGAAACCTTTCCCTCGTGGTTTACCACAGGGCCCTGCTGCTACTTGTTATGACCTTGATGGAAGAGGTGGGAATATGGCAACACTCATCTGAGGGCCTGAAAGTTGGGTAATATCAGGTCTCAGGGGATTCTTGGGTCATTTTAACAATTTTTAAAGCTAACTTTTTCTCCACCCAAAGCGGGCAAAAGCAGAATCCTTCTCTCTTTGTGGACATGAGCCTGATGTTAGGTGAAAACCACATCAGATGAGTTAGTTGCAAAGGAACATGTCACCTTCCCAGACAGCTGGAGAAACCCAGCTTGTTGTTCAAAAGCAGGTTTAGTTTCATTAGGCTTCTGGGGCTGCCCATAAAGCTAATAATGGCTGGAAATGGAGCATGTGGTTCACGCAGCCCTTACAACAAGGTACTGGATGAGTTTACTGTGGGGAAAAGAAGGGTGTAGCATACTCTTGTCTGCAGGGTATGGACCTGGAGCTCCTACTTCCCAGAAGGCCTGATCCAAGAACTAGGGAAGAGACATCTTGATGTGGTTTCTGAACAAAATTCTGGTGATATTCTGACCTAGTGCTCCCTTTGGTGAGGACATGGTATCAAAGTGCTTACTCATTTTCCAGGAAAGTTTTGATCCCTTAATTAATGTTGCCCAGCCAAGCCCAGAGGAACAAGCAGGTCACTATTACCTCTTTTCACTTGCGTAAGGTGCTTTGCCTCCCAAGGCTTCCCAGAATTCTGCTGGCTCTTGTCCTTCCAAAATGGTGTGCTTGTCCCGTTTGGAAACGATGTCAGCTACCATTTTTGCCATCTCCCTCTCATCTCCACTGCATCCCTGTGTTCAGGACATGAGATTGAGGTGGATTTAGGCACAGACTGGCAAAATCTATCTGTGGGGAAAAGCTGGCTTGGTCCTACCCTCCTTTGGAAAGTTTCAGACCTGCTTGAACGCTTTTGAGGGTCTCATCTGGGCTGGTCAGTCAGAATTTATTTCTCTTCCTTGAAAGGTCGTTCAGTGCAACCTATGGCTTCTAGAGCAAAACTCATAGAATCACAGAATGGTTTGGGTTGAAAGGGACCTTTAAAGATCATCTAGTCCATCTCCCTGCCAACAGGCAGGGACATCTTTCACTAGATCAGGTTGCTCAGAGCCCCGTCCAACCTGGCCTTGAACACTGCTATGATGGGTCATCTGAAACTTCTCTGGGCAAACTTTCTGCTTTGGTTTGATCAACCATCTCATCCTGAAACACATGACTAAGGATAAATGACTATTCTCTAATCCTGTCTAATTTCTCACAGCTGGAGAACTGAAAGCTGTATAAACATCTAAAATGAGATGAGGTGAACCTCAAGATGAGTTACTTCTGTAGAGAGAGGGCTGTGTTACTGATGATCCCTCACAGATGGAGCTTTCTCCTGGGTGCACCTTTCTCCACTAAAATTAATGGACTACCTGCCCAAAGATACACCTCCACAGCTCAGTGGAGGTAGAAGATTCAAGCTTCACATCAACAATTTCTGCTCCCTTTGGCTGTCTCCCCTGGACTCACTGCAGTCTCACCTTCCCACACCACAGGTAGCAGACTTGGCTGGTTGTCAGCAGGAAGACATCATTGGAGTTGAGCGAGGAGGCCCGGGCTGGCACCTCCGTGGCCTTTGTGTTCATCTCGTCTGTGCCCCTCACTTGGAAGAGGCGGATTGCTGGCTCGGGTGTGCTTTTCTGAGCCCGGCTCGTGCCGCCCTGCAAGGAAACAGAGAGAAAGATGGTACTGGGAGGTGAGGAGGACACGCAAAATCAGGGTGTGAATGATTTGAGGAAGAAGGTTTTTGGGCTCACAGAACTTCCATGCTGCTGTAACAACATACCATGGTCCTGCGCAGAGCAGGTGAAGAAATCCAAATACATTCTGGCTCCAGGTCAGAATAAAACCTGCATGGAGCAATTTCCACATTTCTCTGTGGTTACTTTGAGTGCTGACCAGCTCCCATCAAGATGCTTAAGCTCAATGTGGCCAGATCTCAGTGTCTGCAAAGCATTTGCCATATCAACTGGGCAAAACAGCTGGACTCTGATTTCCAGCTGCGCTTGGCTTAGCTGAACATTGACCACAGAAGCTGTATGGTGGGACCAACACTGAGGGCAATCCCCCTTCTTCCCCAGCCATTTGCAATGTCTCCCCTACAGATGTCAGGAGCCAAAGCAGCATGTCAAGTGGGTTAGTAATTAGCATGATATATTTCAGGCAGGGACAATTCAAATCATGTAAGTGTAGGATATTTTGGAGGATGCACTCTGGACAGCGGTATCTGTAATTTACAGGATGATTGTCTAATTGTAACTCTGCCAAATATTCTGGGATAGAGTTAGAAAGAACATCACACATTAACGTTGGAGCTCAGTGGTGGACCAACTCAGTGGTGAGTCTGGGTCAGTCCAGGACTTTGTTTACACATATGGTGTTCAGACTACTTGGGAAGTAGTAGAAATGTTCCACCACTTCCATCTGTCAGCCCATGCAGACCTGGCAGGCTCCTTTCCTGAATATCAGCCCATTTTTCTGGACTATTTCCATTGCAACTGCCAAGCCATCGTTGATGCTTGCACCTTCCATTGCCCACGCGCATAGAGCCACGTTACCTCGTAAATGATCAGCTTGCCCTTGAAGATCGCCAGGAAGTGCGTGGGCTCCTTGCCCATTGTCACGCGCACCTGCACAGCCTCGTCCCCATACTTCTTGTCCAGCTCGATGGCATTGAGGGCACAGGCAGTAATTTCATCCACGGAGGCATGGCGACCCTGGGGAAGAGAGAGATGCCACATGCAATGTGATGAGATGAAGGATATAAAGCTTTGGAAAATGTAACATCTTGCCAATCCCAAACCCTGCATATAATATCATGAGATCAGAGTTAAAACTTCCAGATATTTAAATTTCACTTGCATTCAGGTTTTGGAGGCTTTAGCATCCCATTTTCAAACCTTTTCTCTGCAGTCCAAGGGAGGAAAAAATATACTTTAAAAAGGAAAGCGAGATATTAATATACTCACATGACTCCAGGAGCTGAAGCTTTAAGAGACAATTTAAACAAGTGCAAAGTTTGCCCTCAGCACTGTAAGCCCCATAATTCTTCACTCTTTCTGTCTGACATTGCTGGCTCTCAGTGTGATGCCAGCTTGGGCTCAGTGTCCATGCTGCCTACAAAGCACAGCTTGGGATATTTGCAATGAGCAACTGATGAGCAAAGGGGATCTGAGTTCTTCTGGATGCTTGGGTTGGGATTTTTTATGTGCAATTGCTTTGTTCAGTTTTAGGTTTCTAGGAGACACAACACAGTCCCTTCTGCTTTGGTTTGACCTACCTGCCACATGTAGAGGATATAGTGAGGTCTGCCTGATCTCAGGTAAGTGTACAGGACCAGGTAGCAATCACCCCCATAGAACTGCCCATATGTCTTGGGATTCACTGGCTGCATTTGCAGATCCTCAATCCTCCACACCTAGTAAAAGAAACATTTTGGTGCAGCGAAGTCAACGTGAAGACAAAGCATAGTCCCTTTGCTAACAGATCACTCAAGTTCAGGTCTTCAGTTGAGAAGATAAACCTTCCTCTCTCTCCTGGATGCCAGCCCATGTTACCAAAGCTTGATTAAGTGCTTTCTGGCAAAATTAGGTCTCTCCAGTGATTGTCACAATATATGTACCATTAATGGACTTTCAGCAGATGATGGTCTTCAAGGAGAAGCAGCCTCCAGGTCCCTCTCAGCCTCACAACCTCTCTCTCAACCAGCTCCATCTTCCATGGAAGGTCACAAGAATGGGAGAGGGGCCTCTGCTCTGCACAAATTTGGTGGATATGGACCTAACTGGGAGACCGTATGAGAAGGGGGTTGACTTGTATCAGTCTCATGACCTACACACAAGGCAGGAGAGGAGTCATCTTGGCGACTGCTTTGGTCCACTGGTCATAGGTTGGAAGAGAATTCCCCCGAGCTGCTGCAACTGCTGCATTAGTTAGAGTTTGCAAGCACTTTGCTCTGGCTGCAGCCATGTTTCCTTGGGGAGGGTAGGTGGGCACACCTTCACAGCTTGGTACAGCTGCTGCGTGTGAAAAGGCAGAGATGTTTAGAAACACTCTGATTATTGCATCCTCTGTCAGCAAAAGGAGTTATCTCACCTCTATCTCCCCGGAGGCATCATCTACCATTCTCTGCTCAGCAGCTAGCTCCGGTCTGGCGTGGAGCTGAGTGGTGTCAAACTTCACCTGCTCCACCTTAGCTGCATGCACCAGCAGAATAAAAACAAGAACCCAGTGAATGCACAAAAACATACAACCCCCCTGCATCACCCTCACCCACACACATTCATTATACACGTGAGAAAAACCTGGTCTGTGGTTGCAAGAACTCAGTTTTGTCACCAGTAAGCCAGTGTTGATTTTGGAATACGCAAGAGCTCACACACAGCAGTGTTGATCTGTTACAGGCTGGCAAGTGGCCATATAGTGTGTTCCAGTGATGATTTGCTGGTAAAAATATTAGTTGTGTCCTGACTGAAAATTCATACTAGTTTTCCAAATCTATACATATTTCCCTCCTTTTAAAATGTCACTTTCAGAAATAAAATGGCTACATTTCTCCAGCTCATGATAAAGTATTTATGGACAGCATGGAGAAAGACAGAGGTGGAGAGAAAAGAGAGAACTTGCAAAGGAAAGAGATTTGTGTCTTTCAAGCTATTATTGATGGAGACATTCAGTATCCCTGTTGCCATCCCATCGTTCATCAACAAGTTCTCTCTCTTCAGTAGTGTTTACTCTTTGGGGTTATTGCATTGTAATATTCACTTCAGCAGCATGATAAATTGAGGCACCGTTTACACCTGGTGTAAATACAGAATAATTCCATTGACGTCAGGAGGGTCTTGGGTGGATGCCAGTGTAAATGAAAGCGCAATGTTGTTCAACACTTCCTTATCAGGTTCAGCATTAGCCCTTTATACAGAAAATCGAGAAGTTCTGCGAGTGTAAAATTTTGCACATGATTTTTTAGATGAGGGTGATCTGCCAACATTTACATTTGGAATAAGTGGCAGTTTGGTTCATTCTCCTTGAGAAACTGGCTGCCAACAGCCTGGACAGGCACACTGTCTGCTGGGTTAAAAACTGGCTGGATGGCCGGGCCCAGAGAATGGTGGAAAATGGTGCTAAATCCCACTGGAGACCAGTCACAAGTGGTGTTCCCCAGGGCTCAGTGTTGGGACCAGTCCTGTTTAACAACTTTATCAGTGATCTGGATGAGGGCATCGAGTGCACCCTCAGTAAATTCACAGATGACACTAAGCTGGGTGAAAGTGTTGATTTGCTTGAGGATAGGAAGGCTCTACAGAAGGACCTCGACAGGTTGGATCAATGGGCTGCAACCAACTGTATGAGGTTCAACAAGACCAAGTGCCAGGTCCTGCACTTGGGTCACAACAACCCCATGCAACACTACAGGCTTAGGGAGGAGTGGCTGGAGAGCTGCCTGGCGGAATAGAACCTGGGGGTGTTGGTTGACAGCAGCTGAATATGAGCCAGCAGAGTGCACATGTGGCCAAGGAGGCCAATGGCATCCTGGCCTGGATCAGGAATAGTGTGGCCAGTAGGAGTAGGGAAGTCATCCTTCCCCTGTACTTGGCATTGGTGAGGCTGCACCTTGAATACTGTGTCCAGTTTTGGGCCCCTCATTACAAGAAGGACATTGAGGCACTGGAGTGTGTCCAGAGAAGGGTAACGAAGCTGGTGAAGGGGCTGGAGAACAAGTCTTATGAGGAGTGGCTGAGGGAACTGGGGATGTTTAGTCTGGAGAAAAGGAGGCTGAGGGGAGACCTTATCACTGTCTACAACTACCTGAAAGGAGGTTGTAGCGAGGTGGGTGTGTGTCTTTTCTCCCAGGTAACCAGTGACAGAACAAGAGGCCATGGCCTTAAGTTACGCCAGGGGAGGTACAGATTGGACGGCAGGAAAAATATCTTCACTGAAAGGGTTCTTAGGCAATGGAATGGGCTGCCTAGGGAAGTGGTTGAGTCACCATCTCTGGAGGTATTTTAAAGACAGGGAGATGGGGTGCTCTGAGATACGGTTTAGTAGTGGACAGGTATGGTTGGACTTGATGATCTCAGAGGTCTTTTCCAACCAAGCGATTCTATGATTCTATATAAGAAGCCCCAGCAGTTCTGAACATCATTCAGTCCCTGAACCCTTTGCATCTACTGAAGAAGGTGAAAAATACAAGTTATGAGAGGAACGTGCACTGGATTTTCAAGATCCTGAAAGCAGGAGACAGTTAATGTGAATAATGTTCCCACAGCTGTTGCTCAGCACAAGTAGGAAAGCCAAATCCAGGACAAACATGCTCACCAATTTTGCCAGTAGTGTAGACTTTGCCCAGTCCTTGCGTTTCATCCTTTTCTGTCCACCTCTGGAAGAGCTGTTTAAACATGGCTGATTCTGCTCCATCATTGATCACTTCAACGTTGGTGGATGAAGGATAGCCTTTGGCTTGGATAAAACCCTAGTGGGGTTGAAAAAGGACATTCGTGGGGACACACTGAGCTTTTCACAGACATGAGAAGAGGAATGTGGACCTGAACCAGCCCAAAGAGTGAATGTCCTTCGCTGAACACAGTGGCATGACCAAGGGCATTTCACCCCAAGACTTGCATTCAGATGGAGGTGTCTACAAGTTCTCATTGTAGTATCCTTGTTTATTTCTGAGTACTGAACCCTACCCTAGAATCTGGTCACCTGGATCACACCCTACACTTAATCTCTACATGGCCCTGTAGTCTTGAAGAAAATCTCACTCAATAGGCCTAAAGAAAAGCCTCCTCCTCTAACTCAAACAACTCCATAGACGGCTTCTGGTGATAGATCTAGGAGCAGAGGGAGCAGTGATGGGGTGTGCCCGTGACCAAGAGCCTAGTTCAGTTCTCAGCTTCTCTCCAATCCTTTTGTCCCTCTCTAAGACAGGGAGACCGTCCTCCCTGTAGCATGATAGATAGCCTGCATGCCAGGGTAGTGAAGGGATGGAGGCAACTAAGTACCCCAGAGCATGATGGTTGTTCTGAATGGACTAAACACTCACAAAGCTCTGGGGTTTTATTCTTCCCC
>NW_010321452.1:72080-80276 GCF_000700745.2 Antrostomus carolinensis
TAGAGCTACGATCGAGTTAAAAGACGACTTCAACAGAGGTGCTTGATACAATGTGAGAGGGGAGAAAATTATCTGTATTCTGCCACAATGCCAAAATCATTGTTTGGTTTTGGGAACTGTTCTTGTATTTATCTAGGCAGGCTCCAGGATGACCTGGAGGTACAGTGCTGACAGCCGTGGTTCAGGCAAGGAGCCTGATTGTGGGCTTCTGAGCATTCATCTTCTGCTGTAAATACTGCAGCCACACACTACCCCCAGGGAAAAGCAGAGCAGATGGTCTTCCCATCCTTCCCACCTGCCACACTGAAAGAAAGGGATATCTTTTGTCCTACATGTGTAGCTCAGGGCCAGAATTCGCAGAGTTGATTGTCTACTAAAAAGCATTTGAGTTAAGCTTTTGAAAGGAGCACAGAGTACTGCAAGATAAGTTTTAAGGCAAAGATTTTCTAAGCTTTTCTTCTCTGAGACAATAGGTGCAATCTGTGTTGAAGCTGTGTGTCTCCAGGTAAGACCTCACTGAAGGTGGGGCCACTGAAGGTCAGAATCTCCTAGTGAGATCTCATTGAAGGTGAGACTGTTTATGGCCTTCACATAAGTGAATAAATGAATTAAAAGCTAAGTTCCCTTGTAGCCTTCACTTCCACATGCCAACTTATAAAAAAACTACCAAATGCCTCACCCGCTCAGGCTCCCTCAAGGCTATTTTTTTCTGAACAGAAGTGTTGAGGCACACTCTGCCAGAAAATAACTGCATGGCAGCTCATCTGGAGGAGCAGCATAGATACCAGGTCACTATGCTGGTGTGCTCCACCTTAACATGAGCCCTGGTCTTACCTCAAGTTGGACAAACTGAATTAATAGCAGTTAATAAAAGATTTCTTTCTACTCAGTGGAAGAGCCTTGTACTATCTTCAAATTCATGTGCAGAACCTGGGCCCAGACCCACTGGCGTTGTGAGAAAGACTTGTTACCTGTGATGGACTTGTGGTTGAGGCTGTAGCACCTATGTAAAAGGTCTGGCTTTTCAAGGAAGCCCAAGTAATTGAGTTCCCCACTGACTTGCCCAAGGTGTCACTCTTGGTTGGGAACACAAGGGATGCCTTTGAGGGTCAGAGCAGTGGTCTGTGCTGCCTGGACAGTGACATTAAGAGATGCTGTTTAGTGAGCACACATGAGCTTGGTGACTGTCTGCAGTGTGATCCCTTCACTCTGCCTGGCATCCACGATATTGGGTCATGGATGCTAGAGAGGATTTAAGAGACCCTTTAATATATGTTTACGGACCTGTTGACCATGAATTTGTCTAATCTCTTCTTAAACCTGTGGATACTCTTTGCCTCCCCCATCTCTTGAAGCAGCAAATTCCAGAAGTCCACCACTCACTGTGAAGCAAAGCATTTTCTTTTATGCTTTATTTTCTTTTACACTTTATTTTCTTTAATTAATTCCCTCCTAGTTTTAGTGGCAGCCTCTAGTTCTAGTGCAATTTAGTGACTAACAATTTTGTGTTTACATCATCATGCCTCCCTTAGACATTTAAATTCTCTCTGTTATTACACAGGCCAGCTCCTCAAGATCTACACTTAATTGTAATTAGTGGTCCTATCTAGATTAGCACTTAGTTAACCTCCCACGACATTGTTTGCATGATATTACAACTCACCACAGCTCGAGTGAAGGCTGCTTTTTTCTCTTCCAGGCTGGAGGCTTTTCCTCTCCAGACGTATATCTTAAAACCACCTTGGTCTAAAATGTAGCAGTCCTGAGGTGAAACAGAAAAAAAAAAAAAGATGTAAAAAGCTCTGTGCAGGCAAAGGTCCTCATCTGTAGCCTGCTCAGGTTGGATCCTTCTTGAAGATCTTGAAGATTAAATGTGTATCTAGCTCATTTCCTTGCCTTGCAGAGCTCTAACCCTGGTGCAACCATTAAATGAGGCAACAGAAGATGGATTTACTGTGGTTCATAAATGGTCTACAATGACCATCAACCCTACAGTGCAAATATGCTGACTTTGGGAGCACACCTGACCAAGGCAGCTGCCCTTTTACTATAATGAGTTAAGAAATATATTTTTCTTGGGCTTTGTTCAAAATTGGCCATTACCATCTCATGAGACATGTTCCCAAACCAAAAGAAACACCAGCTCCAGGAGAAGTATATGCTGAAATGTCACCCTCAGCTTGCTGTGCTTCAGCACTGCTGATGTTGGTGCTCCTTTATGCCAAATCTGCTACTAAAGTTGCAGTAAAAGTCCAAAGAAGAAGTTAGACATCTTCTGCACAACTATTTTGTGTCCCCAATCTGGAACTAAAGTGTTTCATTGTTATGAATGGGGTAGGATCCTGAACCCAAAGGGGATGAGATGGCTGCCCAGCAGCCCGTCTCCACTGAATGATAGAAACACAGAATCACAGAATGGTTTGGGTTGGAAGGGACCTTAAAGATCATCCAGTTCCAACCCCTCTGCCATCAGCAGGGACACCTTCCACTAGACCAGGTTGCTCAAAGCTTCACCCAGCCTGGCCTTAAACACTTCCAGGGAGGGGGCATCCACAACTTCCTTGGGCAACCTAAGGAAGACAGCTGGTGATCCAAATGGACAACCCACTGGGTGACCAAAGCCTTCTAATTTTTCAAATTGAACCTTGACAAGAGAAGCAAAAGCTTCATATTCCTGTAAAAGGTGACTGAGACTTAATAAAGCTGATACCAGGGTGAATAAGGGAACTGGAGCCTTGCAGCACAACGCTGCTTTGGAATAGGCTGGCTTGTACCTCAGAGAATTAAGGATGAGCAATTCTCTGCCAGATTTTATCCAGAAGGATATTAAGAACACCTCTGTTTTCTGAAAACCTGTGAACAGAGGGTCTATAAAGAGTCTGAGCAGGTCACTGAGACCAACCACTTGCTACAGCAAGAAAACGTATCCTCATGATATTGTGAGAAGAGTATTTGTGAGCAGACCTCTGCAGATGGAGGTCTATCCCTGAACATCAGGTATTAAGAAGCCTTATTGCCATCTGGAATTTATTCCTGGCCTGCAGCTTTCCTTGACTCTGGTTGCCAAGCTAATATCACCCCTGGCTGAGAGGGCCAATTTGCCATCTCTCATTTGAACAGCTGCAGCGCACCATCTACCTCTGGCCACTGAGGTTGTAGTAGGGCTAAGCTGTCCTGTTTCCAGAGGACATGATGGAAGGGCTGATAATTTTCAGGAAATTGAGTATCCCATTGAAACAGGTGTTCAGCTGAAAATAAAGCAAGCCACAGCATCCTGTTCTCACTCTAAGGGCTGATGGCTTTCTCTTACCTCGTGCTGGAGCAGATCCTGCGTCAGGGGTCTGGTGGCTATCTCCTGCACCACCAGGTCTTTGTCCTTCTCGTAGACACTAAAAGACAGAGTCACCAAGCAGAGTCAGGCTTCATAGCATTTGTGATGAGGAAGACTAGGGTTTGGAGCTCATTCTCAGACTTACTGGTAGAGCCGGACATTTGCTTTCTGAAGCTCATCTGCTTTCGTATCCGGGATGGCATCTCGGAGCTCCCCACGCCTCTCACCCAGCACCATCTTCATGATCTGCATGAGGTCCGGGGAGTCTTTCTCATTGTCAATGATGCCAATTTGAGCACGGCCGCCTCTTTCACTGTCCCTGATGCTGCGAGCCAGCACAAGACCCTGCACAAGGATCACCAGGGGGTAAGTCCTGATCCAGCCAATGAATTTAGCAAGCCTCAGACCTAGAGCAATGACTGAGCATCAATAGTCCAAGACAGATTACCACAGCTCTCTGAAGCTTCTAGCGTCCTCCAAATTTAGCTATTAAAAATAGGGGGATGTGTCTCTAATGCCTGCTCATTAACTAACTCTGAGGAAAATGTTGCTTATTATAGTCACTACCGGTGCTTGCTCCTGCAGGGCACAGGCATGCAGCAACCACAACAGGCACTGCCTGTGTGTGACATAAACAGGTCCAATGATCTGAAATGGTCTGGGAGAGAGACGCAAGCATACTGAGGACAACGAGGTTGATGCTGCAGAGCTGCAGGACCCTGGACACCCCGTGGTGACATTTTACATTTAAATGTTTTAAGTATTCAAGAAATGGGGATGTTTTCTGTAAAAAAAGCAGCGTGAAATGCCGAGAAAGTAATTAAGCCAAAATCTCCATTTTCCTTTGAATTATTTTTTCCATGACTCATGCCACAATACCTTTGAATTTTTTAGACTTAGGAAATGACCTGCTTGATTGCCAGGCCTGAGATGAACCATGGCCTGCTCCTCACAGCAGCCTTCCCTCTACCTGCTCTCCCTTGTCTGTGTCCTGAGGGTTTCTTTGTCTTTTTTCCACACTCTGTTGGATTTTCTCCTCTAGCCATTGGGTCCTGGAAAACCATCTTCCTTGTGAAGCTTCCCTCTGTCCTGCTCATCAGGTGCCACCACGTGAAGAGCAGACCTGCCTGCCTTTTAATGTGTATAATGACTGCCTATGAGTCTGACCATCAGCTTTGCTGATGACACATTGATGTATCTTGCTTTATTACATCTCTGTATTTTGGTTCCTCTATCAGTAAAGTAAGGATAATGACCCCTTTGCAAAGTGCCTTAAGAGCCATGGATCTGACCTGTCAACACCTGGGGTATGTATTCCTGCTTGTCTCATATTAACAAAGTTGGAATTCCCTCTGATTAATTTACCCATGGAGTAGCTACTGCAGATAAAAATCCTGCTGATTTCTTAGTCCCACATCATGCAAACCACAGGGTGCAGAGGGATGGAGATTAACCTCCCCAGAGGGAGCTGGATGTCTTTCTGGAGCTGGAGCTAGTGATGTACTCATGGCCATCCATGAAACCCAAGCTGAGGCCAGGTCTGAACTGAGCAAAGCACTTCCCTGGGCCTCTGATACCAGCAGATGGGCAAGTAGATTATTCACCATGATGTTCTCTGTTCATCTGTGTGTTGTTGGTTTTACTGAAATTTTCCCTGTGCAAACATTGAGTGCTGGTTTGTTGGGATTTTTTTCCCCTTCCAGGCATCAAAACATACTGCTAGTAAACCAAGAGTCTGTACTCACCCTAGATTTCTCAGCAATGCTGCAGCTGGGTCCATTCCACTGAATCAGCACTTTCCCAAGGTCCAGCAAGAAAACATCACCCTTATTGAAACTGTCCCAGGAAAGCGCTACCTGTCACAAGGAGATGAAAGGGTTTGGCAAACTGGTGGGGACACAACAAGAGCCACAGGAGACAAGTCACAGTCATTGCAAACTTGCCCAGGGACATAACAGCTGGTCTCCAATGACATGCTCATTTTTCTAGCACTTGGCTATTCACGGAGCCAAATGACTTCTCTCATGATAATACCAAACCCCTAAGCAAGGTCTTGATAAAAATCCTATAGTAGGGGTCCTTGAGCAGAAAGGAGATTTCTATTAGGCAAATCTGGTTGAAAATAGGTGTAGGAGGAGAGGTGAGGAGAAATGATCCATAAGGAGAGAGGGCTCTTACCTCTGTGGCTGACACGTGCTTCTTCCCCTTGACATGAAGAAGACGCTTGATGTTGTATATATTGGTCTCCACATGCTTAAATCCTGAAGCTACTCCTCCCTTCTTGTAGCTGTTGTGTAGTGGGGAATAAAGAGTTAGCTGGTTAGAAAATAGTTTCCCTTCTATATGCTGAGAACATCTTGAGTTTTTGGTGACAAGTAAAAAATCTAGAGCTGTTATCATCTCAAAGTCCTAAAAAATGGAATGTTAAATACTGCGTTGCCTCGCTCTACTGTTCATGGTCTGTGGTCAAAACATGACTCCTCATGGTGCCCATCAGCCTGTTTATGGGAGTTACTGTTGGGAATTTTGGGAGAAGGTGTGTAGATGAGCAGGCAGGTCAAGGGATGGCAACAGAAACATAACTCAACCAAACGGAAAATCACATTAACCATGGCCGTGGCATCTCAGAACTGAAATATTCCATTAACATTAAATTAAGAATTGAAACATATTTTACAGAAAACAGACATTTTGCCAAAATTTGGTTTTGTTCAAAATAGTTATTCTATTAAAAGTAGCTTAGATAGGAAAATGTTGCCATAAGCAGAACAAAATGCTATTTGTAAACAGGTAGAGGACACTGTCTTTCTCTCAGATTTAATCCACCAGTTTTGTTCTCCCATCCTTGAACACACACTTGGCAATAGTCACTGTTAGCACTGTATTGCCTCACTGCATGATGCCATCAGTTCCTTTCCATGCAACATTGCAAGGAAGACACAATCACGGAAAGAGAGCACACAGTCTCCCAAGGAAGTCTAGAGCGTTTTTACTGATTTTTGGGCACATCTAACACACTTCCACAAATCCTAAACCATTTTGGAAAGCAGATCCAATGTTCATACTACAGTAATAACTGGCACAATGTAATTGTTGTTTACGAGAAAAAGAGACAATTGCTGAGTCTTAACAGTTTTTGGCATGTGGGTAATATATGTATTTTATCATAGCTTGGAAGAGACTGGCAAATGTGGTCAGGCATGTGAGTGATTCACAATACTTTAAACTTGTTTGTCCCAGTTTAACACATCCACAGAAGGATTCTGTGGTGATTAGTCCATCTATCAAGGTTTGGAAAGAGCCTGCTTTAATTTCTCATTCTGCCTCAGACTTCCTGTTTGACCCCAGACAGCTGGTTTAGACCAAGATAAGTCTAACACATTGATTTACGAGGCAAACAGGTTTCCAAATAGAATTCTAAACCCACATGCCATTAAGGGTCTGAATTTTAGTTCCTCATTGTCCTTTGCTCATCTTGAAGATGGGAGTAAAAGCAATTTCTCTGTCACAAAAGTCCTGAGGAAACTCATGAAAGGTTGTAGAGATGCACAATACAGAGGTATCCAAAATCAAACTGGGATATAGGGCATTGACCAAGAACAAGCTTTCATCTGAGTTTTCTTCAGCTGTTTAAAGGCAAGGGACTTAGGCTTCTTATTGCCAGTGAACGTCCTCCTGGAGGGTGGCTATTAGAGTCACCTCCCAAAGACCCCAAACTGAGTGAAGACTACAGGGTTGGATTCAACAGCATCTTGCGTATGTCAGAAGTTGACAGTCAAACTTTCCTTCCACTACAGGAATTGTACTCCCAGTGTGAGTCAAATCAGCACTTCTCTTCAAGTTGGATATTAGTCTGAAGTGCACTGACTGGGTATATTAATCTAAAGTGTGTGGAGGAGAGGAAGCAAAACCCTAGAGTGAACAGAAGGGAGGTTAAGATGCAATTACAGCAAATATCTGGGAAAACGACCAGTAGAACAGAATGACATGGTTCCAATGCTTACAACTCATTATTTTCAAAATGGGAAATTTTTCCTCTGAATTTTGACCAAATTCAATGCTGATCCATGTTTTTTAAGATATTTGAAATGTTGATGGCTCTGAGATGGAGGGGAGCAGACCCATCTTGTTGCAGGGTCATGCAACGCACACTACTCACATAATGCCGTTGCGGAAATAGCTTTGGAAGGTCTCAGACTCATGTCCCTGCACTTCCCGGTGCTGCACAGGGTTCCCTCTGAGTGCATTGTCCAGCTGGGTGACGTACAGGGCTGCGGCACCTTGCTCATCTTGAGATGAATCCTTGCCAATCCAGTAATGCAAATCCACAGCGGAGCCTCGAGAGGTTCTTTTGGTCTGGAGGAGGTGGGAAAGAGGAGTCAGGATGAAGACACAGCCCATATGCATGTTTCAAATAATATCACTGGCCAGGGAGACCTGGCAAAACCAAGTGACCTTGGAGCCCTTTCTCAGGGTCTTTCCCAGTTCTGCCTTTCTTCTGGGCAAGGGGAGACAGGACAGAGCCTTAGAATGCTCCATGAGAACTCAGCCTGGAGCCAGGGACCTGATTCGGGAAAGCATTTATGGGTCTTACGTACATATTGCACTGAAGGGTGTTTGTGTCTTATGTGCTTTTATGACTCTTGTTATCAAGGAAAACTAAACTCCTTGCAATTACAAAAATTAACACTTCTGACCTGTCCTACTTTTGTAGAGTTTGATATTAAAACTTACAGGATAATCTTCTCACAGATCACCTTTTTAAATGTGATGTACACTGCTGTTTATTTCCCTGGAGATACTATCCTTTCTATCCTGTTCTCTCTCTCATATCACACTATACAGTAACACAAACTGCCTCTGAA
>NW_010321452.1:80301-102413 GCF_000700745.2 Antrostomus carolinensis
AAGCTGAGCCTGCGTGCGCACGCTGTGATCCAGCCTATTACAGGAAAACCCAACAGCCTAGAAAGAGGAGGCAAGCGACCTGAGGACAGGTGTGCTTATCCTTATGTGAGCTGTGCCAGTTATTTTTCAGCACCTACTGTGTTAAACCCCATCATGGACACCTGGGAAAGGTAATAAAAGCTCATTTTATAAACTGGATTTGACATTAAGTGCTGTTTATTTGCTTTGTGCAGTGATACCACAGCGAAACACAGTAGAAGGACTTGAATAAAATACAACTCAGTTCCTCTAGGCACAGATAATTAATTTGAGGCAAAATCGCTCAATTTAATACATTTCTATTGAAGATGATCAAAGTCCCATTGTCCTGCAGTCTTCTTTGTTTGAAGAGCCTCTAGTCAAGATGTGGAATGAGAAAATAAGTATTTTTACCCTTCTGTCTGCAGGGGTAATGGGCTGATTAAGGGCTTTTCTTCCTGGGGAAGCTATTGCAACATAAGCTGAGCTCCTGAGCATCAAAGTCTATACTGATATCTAGAGTCAGCTCCTTACAAGGACACTCACATTCTGCTCTAAGTATGTCTTTGGGTGGCTGCTAACAAATCAATTCAGCATTCAAAAGGCAGCATAAAGACATATCCCTAGTGAATTAGAGCAGGAGATGCGTCGCTATCCCAGCTTGCTTTCCCAGTCTGACGTATAGAGCATGTGCATTTGTTTATTGTGGGATAGCAGAGGTTTTGCTGTCTCTTGACTGATAGAGATGTTTGCAGGAGGACATTCAGACCCAGGAAGTGGGAAATGCTTCTGGTTTCCACTGTGTGGACATTGTTTGATGCAATGGGGCCTGGATTGCTCTATGTAGATGAAGAGATTTGGAAGGAAGTGTAGGAGCTGAGTGCAGCACATCATCCTGCCACAAAGCTTCAGGAACACAAGGCATTTTGTACAGCCCATATAATAGAGCTGGTTCTCAGAAGTTCCTCATGCTTCTGGCTCACCTGGGTTCAGCTGGTAGCAAGTAGGTCTGGACCAAAATTGAGAGGGACAGATGAAGTGTCCTAATAGCGACATGAGAAGGGCCCCAGAGCCTCTGTGCTGCTTGTGTGACACAGAGTAAGTGTCACACCTCCATAACCCACATCATCTACTGAGAATGAGACCCTCCTGTCAGCCAGCTCTCATACTTCTAAAAGACTCCCATAAGTCATGCAAATGTGGACTTTGGTTTAATTTGCCATTTAGTTTGCCTTGATTTAGTTTACTGGCCTTTTGGCCATGTCTGGACATGACTCAGTTGATTAGAAGATAAATAATTTTAATTAATTACCAATTTAATAATTCCTGTGGACTTCTGATTTACTAAACACACAGTCTTGTTGCAACAGCCATGTTTAATTCAGGTGTGTGATTAGATGGTGAATGCACGTGCACAACCACTTTTGCCCCTAGTGCTGCTTTCACCAGTGAGGGTACCTGGGGTCCAAGTCAGAGCTAAACAAAAAGGGTTGAACCAGTTGCCTACAAAAGAGATCAACATTTTCTAGCCTTACTTACGTGCAGAATTATGTAACAGTCTCCTTCAAAAAAGGTCCCATAAGCCTTTTCAGGTACAGGAACCATCTTCATATTCTGTAAGGAAATGAGTGTTTGGGTCACTGATAGAACTTCAGAGACAGAAGTTGATGTGTGTGAAACAGGACAGCTGGGGTGAACGAAACATTAAAGTGACAATCAGGGTTTGGAGAAGGAAGAATCAGAGCTGTGCTTGTGAGTTGGGAAAAGCCACTTCTGGGGGAAATCCTAAAAGTACTAAAGGGTGAAAAGGGCAAATGATAACGCTGCTTGGGCAGACTGACAAGTGTTTTTTAGTCTCCTTTGCCTTCTGCAATCCTGTGGGTCTGGAGCAAGAAGCTCTAGGTCAGGCTGCAGGGCTCCAGAGCTTGCATTTATAGGGAATTTCCCAAGAGAGTGAGCACATCTCATCCTAGGTTTAGCTTTGGGGTATGCTTCTTACTCAGTACCCATAAGTTCAAGGATAACTTTCAGAACTTTGTAAGGATAACCACTTTGCCAGGGATTCATAGCAACTAGCAGTGCCGAGAAAAGACAGACTTGAGGACACTGATGTGTCCCTCACCATTCCAGACCCTAATTGCATAGCTCACTGGTACAAGTACATAATTAACCAGCCATGTCTGCTCAGCCTAGGTGCCTGGATGCGCCACCCACCAGTACACAAGAAGCTCTTGGGCTTGAACTGGCTCTGTGGTTCCCTGGAATTAGAGGCACATTCTTCTGGTGGCCTGACTTGTTTCCCAGCACACCAGCTTGACCCTTGTGAACTGACACATCTCTAATTATAGATCCTCTGGAAAGAAGCTTAGTACAGTGCTTTAGAGAGGAATGGAAAGGCAAAGACTGTGATATTTGGAAAGTAGCTGGGACCTATAAAGGGCCACCACCACTTGGAGAGATGTGTTGGAGTTGCTTCCCACTGCTCCCCTAAGAGGATTCTGGACCTTATTCTAAGCCCCCTGTCACTGCAAGGAAATATTCTTGGTGAACTGGGACAGAAAAAAGGCAGAATTGAGCACAGCCTGGTTCCAAGTCAAAAGCAAAGATCACTGCAAGCAGAAGGTGATCTAGCAAGCTGTGGCATCTCCCCCATCAATCAGAGTGCCAGAAGGATGGAGTGCAAATAGGCTCCATGGGATGCCTTTGCTGTAAAAATGGGTGCTTTCCCCATGGCATCTGCTGGTATAGACTGAGGTTACCTGTGCATAACCCCTCTTCTTGCTGAAACAGGTAGTTCATTTCTGGTGTGCTAATGCAGCCTTGCATTGGTTCTCAAAGCGAGTGAGAAAGCCTCCAGTGTTGGAGGAACAGCTTCAGTCCCACCACAATCATGTTTCCTTAGTCAGTGTTATCCCTGTGTTACAGAGATAAACACTCTCTTTTCCTACCCAGATTACTTCAAGAATATCTCTTTCTTGAAACATATACGTGCACACATGCAGAGGACATATGCCATCGTTGCCTCTTGTCATACCTCTATGCTCCATATCTGCAGTCCCAGCTTTCTCTCGATAGTTGGGAGATTTGTGTCACTGTCTGTCATCCTGTAGCCTGAGCTAGAAGGAAAAGGAAGAAGAAAAAAACAACTGTATAATTGGATACAACAGCAAGTGTTCTAGTCAGCTGGGTTCCTCTTACCATCAGTGGAGGTACAATAGACATAATCCACACCTTGAAGTGTCTCTCTGCTGACTATGAAGAGAGCACAGATGTAATTATCAACAGTTAGGTGGGATGAACTCCCATTCCCAGGGTATCCATGCTCATGGGAGTCCAAGTAAATTGTGGGATCACAGCCCAGCAAAGACTGGATAGAATTCCATTGTTCCAATATGGGATTATTTTTCCCCCATTTGAATAGGTGGAAATGATTTGCAAGGGTGTTGGACCTGACATCAGTACTGCTTTGTTCCCACCATGGCACAAAGGGTGGCAGAGACAACGGTGGACCTCAAGGAGCAGCCACTGGAAGTCAAAGCAGGTACCTTGGGGCACTGGGAGCCTAAGGAATGAAACTTTTCCACTTCAGGAGGAGATTCAGATCTAAATTAAGACACATGCAAGGTATCTCAAGGCAGGGCAGCAGGCTCTCAGCTCTGTAAAGGTCAATGGAGATGTAGCCAGTGCAGTCAGCAGAGCATATGGAGTGATCCAACTGATGACCCAGGTGTCTACTTTACTCATAGCTGAGCAGCTCCCTAGGCTCTGCTGCCTATATGGGGAAGAGATAGGTTTCAGTTGCCCATACAAAGGTGTATGGGGACATATGTGATGTTTTTGGTATCTCCAGCTGCCCCTCTGATAGGTGAAACTCTCCCATTCATCCTCTATCATATCTACCAGCTGTGAAAAGCAAAAAGGCCTACCCTCAGCTATGCTGCCTGTTCCTACTGCTTGGGTAGCTGAAGTTTTGCTCAAGAAGCAACTTCTGAACCCAACTTGTTTACAAGGCAACCTCCTGAAGCAAATCAAACCCAAACCCAACGTATATGAAAACACTGGGTTATATCCTAGCAGAGCTGGCTGGCCCGTGGGGCATGGCAGGGGCTTCCTGAGCAGCTCAGCTCCGCTGCAGCAGCCGCAGGACAGATTGTGTTTGTGTAGGGGCAAGACCCATATCAGCTGTTCCCGTATGAGTCAGTCCTGCTCACAAATCAAAGCCCAGCTTGGAGAGAAAACACAGCTCACTGATTTCTGTGTTTTGCATTCATTTGCATTTGCTCATGACAGACTGAACGATTGTACTATGTTACAAACAACAACTTGATTGACTGCATTTTCTTCTCTGTCTCTGGATGAAAAGGCTGCACTGATTGTAGGCCACGGCCTCTCCTGCGCTCCTCTGCTCAGCTGTAGGAAACCACCTACGAGAAGGAACGGTGCCATGGCTGCCTCAACTCATCACAACAACTGAGCCACGGTGAGATGAAAAATAAAAGAAGCTACTGCACAAAGCCATGGAAGAAGCTCCTTCTGAGGGAGAAAAGAACAAAGACAGAAGATCTCATGCCAGAAGGCATGTTTATTCCTCGTGTTATGAGAGCATGGAGAGACACGCTTGACACCATAGAGTCATGAGAAGTGATGGTCTTTCTCCTGAAGAGCTTGCATACTAAGTAAGAGCACAAAAATTGCTGTTCTAGGCTGGAATGTTGGTCCATCCAGATCTTCCGCAACCTAGAGCTGTCAGACCCTGGCTTCTTGCACAGACAGTAGAGAGAAGCAGATACCTCCACTGGTGATTTGAGCACAGATCCAACATCTCTGCTAACTGAGCAGGCACCCACGGTCTGGCAAATCTGGGCAGCAAGAGTCAGACATGCTCACTCCTTCTCAAATACAGATATATCTGAAGGACTGTGGAAGATTGAGTCCGTGTGGCCTCATGTACCAGGAGTGCATTCAGCAGCCTTCATCGCCCTCTCAGGTCCTCCAGTTAGCTTCCAGGCAAGAAGACAAACAGCAAAGAGAAAAAAGGACATTTTTCATTTAAATTCCCAGAAAGGTAATTGAGACCCACGCAGATTAAAAGCAAGATCCAGGAAGATATTTCACTATCTAGAGGGGTCCTGACTCTCCTACTGTGAAGTCCATGGCAGTCAGGAAGTGAAGCTAAAAACATGATCCCAGTTCACATCTTTAACCGAAAGACCTTTCCTTTCTTTTTAAAATGGCATTTGAAAGGTCCCTATCAAAGAAAAAAAAAACAAACCAAAATGAAGCCTCCTTCCCTCAGCTATCTTTTTAATTTATTTAGGTTTTTCCTTCCAGCATCAAAACAGGAACAACCTGAAAATAAAGCCAATAAAGATGTTTGTATGTGAGGAAGAATTCAGAGGGGTTGAAGTTTTTTTACTAGAACTGACATTGCTCTCTGTGGAAGGCAGCAGGCGCCTTGCTCGCCTGCTAACAGTACAGGAAACCGGCAGCTGGCCAGCTGTGAGACACAGCTGGCTCCCTGCTTCCCATCCCAGCCTCTCCTGTTGGAAAAGTTAACCCAAAGGATGCTGAGATACCTCTGAGCATGGACAGGCGTGTTGGATAAAACCCTCTGAAAGCCAACAATGATTTACTGATTCCCACCCAAACCTCTTTGACTCAAACCAGGGATCTTCGATCTCCTTCCCTCCTGGGGGTCCTTCTTCCATCTGAAACCTGCCCATTAGCTCCAGTCCCTACTTTTCTGGAAACTGCTGTCCCTCCCTCCCTTCCTCCTTAGTCATTAAACCGAGGGGGATTGTGAAGCACAGACAAGGCTGGCTGTTTCTTTGGACTTTCCAGCTTTTTTCGGCTGGTGGCCAAGTTAGAAATAATAGGAATATAACTTATATAATCAGACAGCTCATTCCATTAATGATTTAATGCGAGTTTTTAATCAGATGAGCCCATAATTCAACTCCTGCCCAGACACAAAATCCAGTATTTATGGAGTGAAAACTTCCTATCTGTGCTGAAACCAGGAAGGACAGAAACTTTTCTAATTTAAACAGAAATAAAGGGGATGTTAAGAGGCTTGGGTTCACTGTGGAGCTTCAACAGCAGAGTCTGGGTCAGTTCCTATCTCAATCAAGCCAGTTTTGCCCAGTGCTAGGTGAAACACAAATTGGCAAAAAGCATGAGTCAATTGCCTCTGGGGCAACAATTCATGGGAAAAAAACCTGGTTATGGGGATGGACATTTGCTTCCTTGTACACAGACACAGCTTCACCTGTGAAGGGGGGAGAGAGACACTAAAGCAGCTGTAGCTCATCTCTTTGCCTCCACATTAGTAACATGCAGCTACCCCATTTCCACCTCCAGGGCCAGCTACCCTATTTCCACCATTTCCAGGGACTCTTGCAGCTATGGAAAGATGAGGTAAATTCACACCATGAGCATGGACTGTGAGGTAGGACTAATGAGTAGTGGCCACTGCAGAGCAAGGACAACTGCTGGCATGGAGCTGTTCTGCTGGGTCATCACCACTCGGTTAAGATGCTATAAATGAAACTGCAAAGAGCAAATGCTGCTGTTGGGTGGGGGCAGGAGCTGAAACCCAAATATTGGTGGCTGGCATCTTGGCTGGATGTCACAGTGGGGACAACCTGGAACCTCCAGAGCTAAAAGCAAAGCCTTCCCTAACACAATCTAGATAACAAAGCTGGTGGGTGGGGACAGATGGGTCTCTGCTATACCCACTCCCCTTCACACACTGCCAAAATCACAGCAACCCTCCTGCTTGCTAAATATAATCCTCATCCCCCTCCCCAACCAGCACAGTGTGGGGAAAAGCTTTGCCTTCAGGAAGGACTAGATGACTAATTAAGTGTCAAGGTCACTCCCAAGACTGGTAAATGAATAACAGTTGGGGTGGAAGTGCCGGCAATCACTACTTCATTTTGGTCAACCTGGTAAGTGTTGAGAAAACAGACCTAGCAGGACATTTCTTCAGGCAGACTTGGGCTGTTTGGGTGGGGAGGAAAAATAGGATTCAGAAGAGGGAGAGGAGATCATTTCAAACTCCCAAAGTACGTTCTGAATTAAGCCTGATTTGGCTTGTCTGGGTTTTGGCGACACACTTACTGGGCTGTAGTCACGGTAATAAAAAAACCCCAGTGAAATGACTAATGCTCTGTACAGCTTTGGGAAAATAGGAAGCAGCTGTGCCTCCAGCCTTTCCAGGCTGAAAGGCCTAATTATTGGGAATACTTGGACTGGCATTAGATGAGGTAAACCAGGGCTGCTGAATTGCTTTCATTGTCTCCATTATAGTTGGGCATCTGGACCCAAGTAGGTGCCATTTTTTGTTTGCAGAGAGGACAGCAGTTAACTCTTTGTTTTGCCCAGAGGAATGAAATTCAATGTTGAGTTGAACTGAGGCTGATCAGCTACTGCTCGGGACTGTTGCTTTGAAGAGTGACTGTCCCTAGCAAGTGACTGTCCAGAAGTACAGAACTCAACCAATATAAGCTGTCTTTTATTTTCCTGTTGCAAGAGGAGTAAAAGTAGCTTTTATCTCCCATGGAAATGATGGGTAGGGAGGTCCAGTAATGGGGCTTGTCTTCTCACTCATGTTGTCACACACTCGGTCACATAATATCCTCCTCCAGTTTTTCAGCTGGTAGGCACAGTTGGCATAGGGAAGAGCACTTGTGACATACATATCCGAATGTGTACGTGTGTTTTGGTGACAGTCTCCATCCTCTTGCACAGTCATAGGAAGAGTTACAACCAGAGAAGCTGAATTGCATTACCCATGTTGGATGTACTGGGACATGGTGATGAGACAGGGAACAGGACATGTGTTTTGGGGGATGGCAAAAGAGGAAAAAGTTCAGCTCAGCTCACCCTCCTCTAAGTCCTGTGAGGTCCAGGTTCAGGAGCATGGTGTGGCCAGCATGCCGAGGGCTCTGCATAGATGCACCTGGCTGACCACAGAGAGCACTTCAACCTTCTTGGAAAGAGCTGTTGCCTGGCAGCTACAATTATGTAAAATAGACCTTGAAATAAGATGCTATTTCTGACCACGGTGGGCAATTAAATATTGGAACAGCTTATTAGGGAAGCTGGCAGGCTTGCCTTTGCTTAATGTCTTTGAAATGAGATGGCTAAATGGCTGGGGTGTGCTTTCTGGGCTTGGCTCCTCAGGGTCTGTGACCATAAGCCTCTGTTCAGGTGCTGCACTGTCAGCAAGATGCACCTTCCCATTAGTTTGGTATTAAGTCAATAACATGGATTGATCCTCATGCTTCAGGGCTTCACTCAGACACCTTCACAGGTCAGAAAAGACTCTCTGTCCTTGCTACCAAATCATTGGAGTGGATCATGAAAGAGGTTGAAGGGCTTTTTCAATCTCCTCTTAAGTAGAGATAGATAAAAACTTGAGCTGGGACATCAGACAGGATGAACTAAGATTGTGAAGAAACTTCTTGGTCACCTTCTCAGGGTCACTGGCTCTGGACCTAAAAAGGGATTTCACCTGGGTTCAGATGGGAAGGTTTCCCTTTTTCCATGAATGGTTGCCAGGGATCATCAGACCACATCTCGTCCAAGCAGCTACCTGCCATTACAGCTGACTGTTCTCCTCTGTTCTCTGCTCATGGGGCAAAGGCTGGGATGCTGAGGACTGAGATGCTGTTAGATGTCTGTTCAGGGTTAATGTGAGTGAAGATGAAGAGGAGAACCACTGATAGGATTTTATGTTCTTGATGGCCTCTCTTAACTGGAACCACTCTAAACTCCAGGAAAGGTTTGAATTCCCTGTTCACTAAATTCAAAGGTTGCAAAAACCTGGATCCATCTATCCAAGTAATTTCTCAGGTTCTGCACGAGCAATAACCAGTTTGCCCTGTCTGACAAAAGCTCATCAGTATCCCCAGGACCCAGTTGCTGCACCTCTTGAACCCCGAAAATTCTCCCCACCTCCAATCACCATCCCAGGCATTACCAAGAAGCAAACTTTCAGCTTAGTGTGTCTTCCTATAACCTGCCCCTTTACCTCCTGTCCATTTCTGGCATCTCTGTCTTAGTAGTTTACACACAGTCTTTCCCATAAACCCACTGATACTGAGAGCCTCAACCTTTCAGCCCCATGTGAGCCACATGCAGATGGGCTCTGAACTAATTCTCCAAATCTACCATTGATTCTTACTTAAAGGGAAGGAGCAGAGGGAAATACCAGGCTACTGGGAAATAACCACCTTCCCAGTTGCAACAGCCCTCATTCTGTATCTCATCTGTCTCTTAAAATTCCTTGGAGGACATCTGATTTAGAAGGGCTGGCAACTCATGATTTATCTTCTCTGATTTTGACTAATCTCTGCAGCTGTCTCATTTCCAACTGCCATAAATTCTAGCTCAACACTTTGCTCCATCCAGAAAATCTTGCTCATCTCTCCACACCTCTCTTTATGACCTCCTTTGTCCTCTCTATCTCACTACTGGTAGCTTTCCAGCTGTCTAGTCTTCAAGCAGATGATCCTGGGGACCTGATCTGTAGGAGTAGATTTTTCCCAAAACGGTGCTATTTCCGAATCCTCCTTCTAAAATTTTCCAGCAACTGCCTGTTTTTTTCTGGGAACAGTAGAGATGTATTGTTCCAGCAAACTTCTCAACAATGTAAGAACAATGTCCTGACAATTAATGCAGAAAGCCTCAACCCCAGCCACGACTCCCAAATCATGCAGTCTGAGTTTCCACATTCATCACGCTGGATGCAGAGCCCAGTGCTCAGCAATGACTGGCTCTGGAAAAGGGAGAGCAAACTGGCTGAAGGTGGAAGCCGGCAGTCCTTGCCTCGGTGTCCCATGGAGAAGGTCAGAGCACCCACACTGCTCTTGACTGACTGTTTTCACAGGAAGTCCTTCTTCCCTGGGATGTCTTTGAAAGCAGCAGGCTCTCCCAGGTAGGCAGGATCTCTGCAGGGTGAGGGCAGCTCTATTAGACTCAACGCTTTCAGAGTTGAGTTTAATAGAGCAGCAGGAGTCTGAGCTGCAGTAACTTTCCCCGGAGATCAGTCCCAGTGACCAATAATGAATTCTTTTGGTACATACCTACCTCTCTCTGAAGATCCATGCGAAAATACAGTGCTACAAGAAGCTCTTAAAAGCCTTCTGTGTCCAAGTGCCTTGTAGCAGCATTGCCCCTGGTATGGTGCCAGGTGCATTATTTTAAAATAACAAAATGCAGCTTGGTGCACACCTATTTCAGAGGTATCCATTCCACCTCCGGCTCCTCTTCCTGAGGTTATTGAGTCAGTAATGGTGCAGAGCTATCCCAAGGGAAAAGCAAGCATGTAGCTTGCCAATTCATTAGGAACAAATCTCTCCTTTCTTTCAGCTCTTTCTCTTCTGGTGAAAGGGAGAGTTCACTGGCTCAGGACCAGCACTGCGTCCGAAGGCAGGGCTACGTGCCACAGGGAGGGCAGGAGATGCACACACAAGGAAAACAAAGCTGAAGCCATTTTAATTCCTCTTCCTGATTTCCAGTGAAGTGCTTCAGGTTAGAAATGTTCACAGAAAGTAACTTTTAATTACTCACTACCTTCAGGAAAAAAGTTACGATCCTCCCCCACATCAGCATTTTAACAGAACATTACTTAACCTAGTGACTGCAGGTAAGTGAAGTGAGAGCTGAGACATCAGGGAGGACAGCATGTGTGTTTGGTCACCTATGCAAGAGCTTCCTGCACCCTGGGGAGCACCTGCGCTTCAAAAGCTTGCGGGAAGGGTGTGACAGCTGGAAGTTGAGGAGAGACACTCAAAATAAGGCATTTTCCCAGCTGAAACTGAGGAAAGGCCACTGCTTCTTATGCAGGGTTAAAAGAGGCTGGAGGAAGGCTAGGAGTGGGAGGTAGAGGCTGGGATTCATCCACCCTCACTTGGATGCCTTAATTTTAGGTGGTTAAGTCTGAGGAGGACTCAGACTTAAGTTCAGACCAGGTCTGGGGTCCTCAACAGAGAAGGACATGGACCTACTGGAGTGAGTCCAGAGGAGGCCACCAGGATGATCCAAAGGCTGGAGCACCTCTGCTGTGAGGACAGGCTGAGAGAGTTGGGGCTGTTCAGCCTGGAGAAGAGAAGGCTCTGGGGAGATGTAATAGTGGCCTTCCAGCACCTGAAAGGGCTCCAGGAAGGCTGGGGAGGGACTTTGGACAAGGACAGGGAGTGACAGAACAAGGGGTGATGGATCTAAATTGGAAGAGGGTAGGTTTAGATTAGATATTAGGAAGAAATTCTTTGGTGTGAGGGTGGTCAGACACTGGAACAGGTTGCCCAGAGAAGCTGTGGCTGCTCCTCCCTGGAAGTGTTTAAGGCCAGGCTGGATGAGGCTTTGAGCAACCTGGTCTAGTGGAAGGGGTCCCTGCTGGTGGCAGAAGGGTTGGAAATGGGTGATCTTTAAGGTCCCTTCCAATCCTAACCATTCTGTGACTTTCCACAGGTAGTTTCCCTCACCCTGACATTGGGTCTAGGGCAGGTCTGGTGATTCTCGGTTAGGAAGGACTTACTGTCCCCTTGGCTTATGGGACAAAACCCCGAGTGGGAAACCCAGCTTTCCACACTGTCCTTCATCACCCTCAGAGCATGGGAGCTCTGACAGACATCATGCCCCAAGATCCTGCTTGCCTGATCTGTCAGTGTGAACCGAGCCAGATACAGTAAATAAAACCCCAGTTAAACCCAAGCACCAGTGCCCACCTGGCCCTTCCTTCTCAAAAAAGCAAGTCTAAGAGTTACGATTTTTGCTTCTGCATGTAGCAGCTTTATATCTATTGTAAGAAGGTGCACGCACATGTGTGCACATACGTGTATGTGTGCAAGATAAAGAGCAGGTTTTTCCCTGGGGCACTGTTGAACTAGTGCAGTTGAATAATCCCTTGTTATCAGGACCTTTTTTTGATGGTCTGTCTCTACTCAGACCAGCTGGAGAACTGGTTTCTAGAGCATTAACTTCCTGGTGGAAAGCAGCGAGATTAACTATCAAAAGGAAGGAACTGCTCCAGTTTTGCTGCAGTTCAGACCTGCAAGCATCACATCAAACTTGGGAATGGAAAACCAGGAATTCTGGAAAAAAAACCCAACAGGTTTACATTTCAGATTGCAAATTAAATGACCTGGACCTAAACGTGGCGCTCCATAGGTAACTGGGCACTTCCATCGCTGGCCCAACGAGAAACCATTTATTTACTCAGGGGGAAGGTCTGTTTCTCGAGCTGCAAAGGAAAGCTCACCCTTTGTGTATGTTGGCTGACACACCTCTGCTGAAAGACATCTACCTTGTGTCAAAACAAGCAGGTACCAACCAATCCAACCCAGGTTTCCACTGGGGCGGGGTGCCAAGTTGTGAGTTGCCTTATCTGAGCTTTAAAGTCTTTGAAACAGAGCCAGACCTTCACAGGATCTTCTCTCAAAGGAACACCAGCATCACATGCCTTTTTGGCACCACTCATCCATACTAGTGTTGTCCTCTAGGGTTGTGTGAAACCAGAGAGATGTTCAGCACCACATACGTGTTGTGTTTATCGCTGTTTCATCCAGCCCTTCCAACCCAGGCTGGGCTGTGAGGTCACTCTTGGTCCTCCTGTGACTTTGTGGGTGCTACTCAATCTCCATCCATATCTCCTCACTTAAAGTGATTGCTCCTTTTGAAGAGACACCTCAGCACCATCCCACCCTCCAGAGACCGCATGGTTGTGTCTCCTTCCTGAGATGGCTTTTGGTGGCTATTCTCTGTTGTGGTTGGAAAAAGGTCCAGGGAGACACAGGGAAATGGAGATGGGATGGATTGCTGGGAATGAGGGAAAGAATAAGGAGGTGTAACTTTGCCTCTGTGGTATCATGTACTGTATGATGGATGGTACTGAACCCTGTGCTTCCCAGTTCTGGGGATCCTGCTCACCTGAGCACGGTTCTCCACCAACACAGCACAGCAAGGAGCAAAGCCCCAGCCCATGGGGCCACGTGTCTGGCACTTGCTTGGCACAAAAACTCAGCTCACGCAGGACCACAGCACACAAACCTGAGAAGAGTGTGCAATCTCCTCTTGGCAGAAAGGAAGGCCAGCTTTGAGAGAACAGCCCATCAGCTGCACAAAGCCAAATGAATAAAACATCCCTGCAAATACTGCAAGCAGCTTTGGAAAGAGTCATTCAGCCAGGACTGCCTTTTGCATCCAGAGCTGCCCGTGACAGTTTTATCTGAGCACAGGGAAGGGATTCAGCCATCTGAAAGATTGGGATGGATGGGATTTGCTCAAACCCAGGCAGCTATTTCATAGACAGCAACCAAGCACAGTAATTCAGGCTCTAGCACCTTCCCAAAGCAAAGGTGGGTATCTCAATAGTCTTTATCACACAGAAAGAATATGATATCTAGCCCTGCCTGTGTCTTGTCCTGTTCAGCTGTTTTTGTAAGAACAGTTTTAAATAAAGAGCCATCCAGAAATGTATTCTTTCATCCCAGAGCATGGCAACAGGACATTTTTAGGTAGGAGAGGTTGGTTGCTCTGAATAGCTCATTGCACAGGAACTGCCCAGGATGGAGCTCAACCATGCAATTTAGTATCCCCTATGGCTCATGTCTTTGACGTGGATATAAGGTAATAACAAGTTTCACTGCTACTCTACCCAGCACTGCCTCAGATAAGCAGGAATAGGCTCAGATAAAGATGGATAATGAATGGTAGGACTTCTTTTTCAAGCAGAGGTCTTTGGAAATCAAGGCAAATGAAGCAAATGCACATCATCCGATATTGGATATTAACATTATTACATCCCAGAGGACTTTTTGGATTGAAGGGTGCCAAAGACTTAATAGCAATATTCACCCCTTCCTGTATTCATTTCATATCGAAAATTGGTGGAAATATGGTAGAAATGTATAATCATCCAGGATAAATCATAATTAGGTCCATTTCCAGGGTTGTATTATGTGGAAAGGGAGAGCATGAGAAGAGAGGATTTCAGGAGTCATAGTAACCCCTTGTAACCACATGATCTGTTTCTCTGAGGGACCAAGAGAAGCTGAAGAATGTGATTAAACAAAGAGCTGTATCAGAGATATTTGGGGTGTGGGGTGTCCACATTGGAGTTCTTCCTTGTGCAATTGGACATTTCATAGGTAGAAAGCCCAACCTGTGGAATTGTGTCAGTCCCAGAGTGAATTGCAGAAGGCTGCAAAAGAGCCAGTTCCCTGTGACAAAGGAGGGACCTTGAGGAAGGATGGTAGGATGGTGGTGGCACATGCATTCCCCAGTGTTGGGGAATGTGTATTCCTAAACAGAACTTGGCCAGGTACTACAAAATCCTTCACTGTACCCCAAGCTCCCCTTCACTGCACAGGGTATTTCAGGGCTCTGCTTCCAAGTGGGCAACTATGTATTTAGCATTATTTAAAATTCAGGGAAGACTTTTGGTCCAACAGGATGTGTCTGGTAGGGAGAAGAGCCCCAGGATCTTCCAAGCATGGGGAAGTGTCTCAGTTGGTCTCCTCCTTGGCTGGGGGTCAATGACTGCAGCATGGGTAGTGGTGGAGGACAAGGCTGCAGGACAAACCTAGCCTGAAGTCACGGAGTCCATGGTGCATCTTCTCCATGTCACATGTCCCACACCTCCCCGGGGGGTCAAGAGCAGAAAAGGTAACAACCTCCATGTTTAAAGTCCAGAAAAACTTGTGCAGCTCCAGGAAAAAGATCAGGAGACACAGTGAGCATCTTCAGCATCCCTGGCCATTCAAGAGCAGGGATTTATTGTCTCAACCTAACCAGGAGCCCCAAAGATACAGGGGAAGGCAGGAGAACAGGTGGACACCATTTGCAGCTATGGCATGAAACCTTTGCTCCCAGCTGGGAGACCTTAGCAACTGTTGCCACAAAGTCCTGCCTAGGAAATAACGTCATGAGCCCTACGTGTCCACTGCTGGGAAGGGAGCTGGAGGAGGAAAAGGGCAGCCAGAAGGAGGAGGAGGAGGACAGGAGGGTCACCTGGCTTTGCTAGGAAGAAGGTGAGGGAAGATGACCAGGGCTTTCCTGATCTACACCCCACTAGCTAGTGCCCATCCTTGCATCTCAGTGTGGCAGGAAATGGTAAAACGCCACTGCAAAGGAGGGTCAACGCTATCTGATTGTCTAATCTCTATGTTGCAGGCTCTAATCTGCCCATTGAGCGGTGGTGTGTAAAGAGCACCTGGATGATTCACTAAGTGCTGCTCTTGTGGGGCCAGTTTGCTTCAGCTGTGGTAACATTCATTTCCATCTGTGCTAGGGTAGCCTTGAATAAGTGCGAACCTCCCACGGATGCTAATTTATATCGCTTCTCCTTTGTGTTAAATATTTATGTTCTTAATAGGCACGCCTAAGAAAAACACTGGCAAGTCAGCCTGGAGCTCAACTCCATTACAACTCAATTTTATCTCAGTGCAATTTGCATCTCAAACGAACAGGGTGAGTAAACACTTTGTACTCCTACAGCAAACCAGCCCAGCAGTTCAGCCATTAGCAGATCTATTGATTAGACCACAACAAGACCTACTGATGAGAACTTCCAATGACTTTTTCTCCATGCCTGTATCTACGACTGCGTTGCAAATGCAGGCGAACTTTAAGCAAATCCCCACAGCAGCAAAGCATAAAACAAACCAGGCCAAAACAAAACACCGTTAATTGCTTGTTTCAGGAAATAAATGCCAGACTGTGCAGAGAGCTAAACGAAAAGTATGTGTCCTTGGAGCTGACATGTAGCTTGGATGGGTTCTTGGGGAGCTGAGATAACCCCAAACAGTGCAAATCAGGTTGGGCTTTCAGTAAAGACATCTTGGCTTACACCAGGTGAGCAGTTTTTTAAAAAATATGAACTCTATTACTTTTTTTTCTTACTATCCCATAGAACAAGAATCATCAAACAGTTCTGACCTTTAGAAATAAATACATAAAACTAAGAAGGGTGCAAAGAAGCTGCTTACCTTGCTGGAAAGTGTGCAGTGTCCTCACAGGTCTCCCTTTGCTGCCAAACCCAGAGCCTTCTCTCCTCTTTGGTGAGCTGGTTTCAAGGCACTTTTGTTTGCTGTTCTGCTACCTTGTCAGCTCGGGAACAGCAGTGTTCAGTAATTCAATCCTCTACTTAACCGCAGAGACACTCCTACTCAGAAATCACACCCATTCCCAGGCTCACGGAGGGACAAAGAGGGAGCCGGTGCGAGAGAGTTTCAACCAACTCTCTGTTTGCATTGAATATCCACCAGCTCTGCGCTCACGCAGCAATAATGATTAAGCACTGCTTTAATTAGAAACCTATTTTGTCCAGATTTCAAAGGGCAAGGAGAGGATTTCCCCCCCCACTTTTCTCTGTTTCTGCTGGACAAAGCGAGGTGTGAAGCTGCTCAGTGCCACACTAACCCTTGGGCCCAAGAATCCCAGCTCCAGTCCCTAACTGGGATTGTCCCAAATTTTGGCATAGTTGGTCTGAGGGGAGAGGTGCTGGAGGTAGAGAGGTCGCTCCTGTGCTGCCTGCGAGGCTGAGCTGGGCCTCCCTGTGCTCCCAGGCTGGAGCCCAGGGCGATTGGGAGCAGGGGTGAGGATTGCCCTCAGGATTACTGGCTGAAATGGGGATGGAACGGAGCGTTGGAGCGTGTAACCAGCCTGCCCTCCCAGGAGAAAAGTAACGAGAAACCAGGAAACCCCAGCGAAAATGGAAGCGTTTGGTGTAGCCACCTTCTGCAGCAGAAAGCTGTGTCTGTCTGTGGATTCTCATTGCAATATCATAGCTTATGGTTAAGAAAAAAGCATCTGCAAAAGGTGGCTGTACTATGCAGCTACCCCCTTCTGAAAACTGCCCTGATGCTACGGGCTGTGGGTGACCTGAAGACAAACCATCTCCTCTCAGTCCCAGCTGCTCCTGCCTGGCATCAGCATGGTGCTGCTCGCTGCTGGTGGAGAGAACATCCGTCGCTGGAGAGGGGTGGAGGCACCACTTCTTACCCTGTCATCACTGGGTGGCTCTGCCTTTGGGGGACCCAAGACCATGTCCAGATGGGTTTTGAATATCTCCAAGGATGGAGGCTATGTGACTTCTCTGGACTGAGAGCTATCCAAGTGCTTCCCTTCCTACACGTCAAGCTTATCATAGAATCACAGAATGGTTTGGGTTGGAAGGGACCTTAAAGATCATCCAGTTCCAACCCCCCTGCCATCAGCAGGGACACCTTCCACTAGATCAGGTTGTTCAAAGCCTCACCCAACCTGGCCTTCAACACATCCAGGGAGGGGACAACCACAGCTTCTCTGGCCAATCTGTTCCAGTGTCTGACCACCCTCACAGGAAAGAATTTCTTCCTCAGATCTAATCTAAACTGACCCTCTTCCAGTTTACAGCCATTTCCCCCTGTTCTATCACTAACTGCCCTTGTAAAAAGTCCTTCCCCAGCTTCTTTTGCCATTTATTTAATTTTTTAGATTAACCTACACAAACTGAAAATACATATGGATCAGCTCATCAGCTAAACCAAGTGTTGGAATAGGTTTCAACCAACAGTTTCTACAGATCTTGTCCATGGACAATTCTTAGACCCCAAGGGTCATCTAAAGGGAATAGCACCCAAAATACCCATGATATTAGCTGCAGACCAGTGTTCCACTAATCACAGATAGCTGCAAATCAGGGCGTGGGTTGGACCTGCTCATTCGGCCTGGGTGTGCCCATATCTGAGAGGAAGACTTCAGAGATCATAGTTTCACAGCTGAAGATGCAAAACTGACTCTTAGCAAGCAATTTATCCCTTAATGTCGGCAGGCTACAGCTCATAAAACCCACAGCAACCTTCACCTTTCATTTTTCACTCTTTTCCTTTCATCATGCTGAGTGTCTTCCTCTGTATCAGGGAACAGAGGAACATGTTTTGTGTCTTCCTCCAGTCCACAGAAGATGGGGACCTGCGACAGGGTCTGCTTTTATCTTTGGAGACAACCCCAAGCCCACTGCTGGCACAGCAGTGAGGGTCAAACACCAGCAGCTCTGATGGGAAGTGTTAGAAGATGGGGTGAGGACACTTGGAGATCTCAGAGGATTGGCACCAAACTCTGTTGCGCTCTGGTTCCTCTTTTACCACACAAAGTCATCATCCCCAGCACCAAGGGTTTAATTAATAACTGCTGTGTGTTTGGGTCTTTTTTCAGTGCTGATTTATGCTGATGTAAACCAACCCGTTTCCATGGATGGAGCTACATTAATTTGAGCTCTGGGATGAAGCATGACATTCCTACACCCACAGCTTTGGTAATGCACCTCAGGCTCATGCACAGGTGATGTTTGAGCTGCCTGTCCCTGCTCCTTTCCATTGTCACAGTGAAAAAGTAGTAAATAATCCTGGTGAGCTTTTAAACCTGTAGAAATGTATATAAAGCATTTTAGAACAGTCAATGCTGAGGGAAAAGAAAATGTTTCTCATAAAACACAGGCTCATTTAGTGCTGAGCTGTAGGCACTTCTGCTTCCTGCTAATTCTGGTCATGCCATGGGGTTATAGAGCAGAAAACATTATTTCCAAGCAGTTTAACTCAGTACTGGTGGAAAACAGAATAGCCTGACTTTCATAACTGAAACATGAACTGAGATGTTCCTGTCCAGCTTTTTTTTTTCCCATGTGCACGACCTGATGCACTTGTATGCTGGTCCTAAGCCTTGACTCAGTATTCCCTGAGCTCAAAGACCTTGTGGTTTAATTTTTTTTCATGCATACAGATGGCAGATGAGGCTCTCTTCAGTGTCCCAGTGCAAGCCTAAGACACTGAAAACATTGTCACAGGCTGATGCTGGGGTAAATGAGAAGCTGCTGAGAGGAAGACTCTGCTGAAGTGCAAAAGCAAGGTTTGGCAGTGTAATGGCCCACATCTGCCTCAGCCTTGACCATCCCACGTGCTTGTGGACAAGGTTAACATTGTGCATGAGGAAACAGGCTCTGCCAAGGATGTATTTGCAAAATGACACGTTGCAAAGGTATTTCCACCCTGCTTTCGGGTATGGAGTTCTGGGAGGAAGAGGGAAGGGCCAAACCCTGCAGATGAGATAACATGGCAGGGGCCTCACGCTTTGGGAAAGCAAGGGAAGGAGGCAAAAAACCCACACAAGCTGCTCAAGAGACCAGTGCAAAGGCCCATCTCTACTTCTGTGAGGTTAAATGTCCTGACCTGTAGCAGCTAAAGCATTGCATGAATTTCTGAAAATGTTTCAAGAGAGGTTTCCTCGACCCACAACCAAAGCATGTGACATTTTGCTACACATTCTTCACATAGTCTCACTCTGCCCCACAAAATTATGATGTCCAAATCACAGAATTGCCTACATTGGAAAAAACTTTTAAGATTATCAGGTCCAATCATTAACCTCACACTGACAATTCCCCAACTAACCCATGTCCCTCAGCACTGTGTCTACACGACTCTGCAGTTCCTCCAGGGATGGGGACTCCACCACTGCCCTGGGCAACCCCTTCCAATGCCTCAGAACCCTTTCAGCAAAGAAATTCTTCCTCACATCCCATCTCAACTGCCCTTGGTGCAACTTGAGGCCATTTCCTCTTGTCCTGTCCCTTGGTCCTTGGTTGAACACACCCACCCCCACCTCTCTCCACCCTCCTTGCAGGGACTTGGACAGAGCCAGAAGGTCTCCCCTCAGCCTCCTTGAAAAATCTACATGTTGCCTCTTATAGGCAGATCCCTACAGAGCTGATCGAAGAGGACTGGGTTATAATGTACTGTTTGCCCAACCTGCTGTGCTCCTGGGTATGGGACAGGAAAAAAAAGATGAAAACCAATATATATGCATGTATACTGACTGTAAGACATGCGAGGATCTCACTTGTTGAGGCTTATAACTTGCTGAAGCAAAAGACCCCCTGAGAAGTACATCTCAGTAAACCAAGGCATCTAACTTGTGAGCAAGGCAGGGATGACCAGCAGCCATAAAGGACTGAGCACCAGCCTCAGAATTTGACCCAGCTGCCTGCAAGGGGAGTTTTGATGTGGGAAAGTGAACACAGCTCTGCTCTTTGGCCCAGTGAGCTCAGGCCAGTGGAGGTCAGGGCTTCACATGGATACGGTTTCATAGGGCAGAGCTCTGCGAGCACCAGCTGAGACCAGGCAGCACAGAGCTGCCTCTGACCAGTAACAGTGGTGCTGGTTAATGGTTAACCCCAGCAAATGGAAGTGTGCTGGGACAAGGGAAGGTGAGCAGGCACTGGGGTATGGAGTGCTCCTGTGCGTCAGGGCCAGGGTGCAAGGCTGTGCTGCACCGATGGAGACACAATAGTTCTGAGCTGTGGGGAGTTGCTGCATCCTCCTCTGCTCAGTTCATGTCAGTTGATGGCTCTCAGCACACAGAGAAGCCTTGATCCTGCAACCGAGCCCTTTCAGCACATCTCTTGGGGAATGCTGTGCACGGAGCTGTGCGAGGGGCGGATTCTGTGGGGGCAGGGCTAGGGTGGGCCAAATCCTCTTCTAATTCGGAAGAAAAGAGTGGCCTTGCCAAGCCAAGGACACAAGGGTGAATGCTGATTTCAGGCAGGAATAGCTTTGGTGAGAGCTCTAGAGATGCAATTTGCCTTCCTGAAGCCAACAGCTTGCAGCAGGTTAAGACAGGAGCAGTGTCTTTGGCACAGGGGTTACAACACTGAGGCAGAAGAAACCTGTACCTGTTGCTCCAATTTATTGCTTGGCAATCTTAGTGCAAAACTCATTTTAAGCCAGCTATGCCGGGCTGTGAACTGGGAATATGAGGCTCAGGTTTCCTCAGGCTTATGGGAAAATGTACCCCCATGCACAATAAAAGAGAGAGAGGTCAGAGATGATGACACCTTGTAGCATCACAGCAAGGTCTGCAAGGCCTTCTGGTCAGTCTTGAACCCCTCTTCTATGTCCTAAAATCTCTGTAACCCAACCTTGAAGGTGGGAGGCACAACTCTAAGTCTCTGCTAGCAAGGAGAAATACCTCAGTGAATATAACTGCACTGACTGTAACGACAGGTTATAACAACACTGATGGAAATGGCCATGCCATGACAGACCTCCCTTGGGCTTTCTGCATGAGCTCTGGCTGCTACTGAAGGCTTTGCAGAGTGATGTGCTGCAGCAGTTTTGTTTTCCAAAGTTACGTTTGGGGGAAGGCAGAGGAAAATCATAGAATCATAGAATGATATTGGTAAGAAGGGACCTTAAAGCTCATCCAGCTCCAACCCCCCTGCCAGCAGCAGGGACACCTTCCACTAGACCAGGTTGCTCAAAGCCTCATCCAACCTGGCCTTAAACACTTTCAGGGAGGAGCAGTCACAGCTTCTCTGGGCAACCTGTTCCAGTGTCTCACCACCCTCACACAAAGAATTTCTTCCTCATATCTCAATCTCCCCTCTTCCAGTTTCAAGCCATCACCCCTTGTTCTATCACTCCCTGTCCTTGTAAAAACTCCCACTCCCCCTCCTCAGGGAGGATGTTTCTTCCAGCCTCCTGCTGGTGAACGACTCCTGCCTTGGAGCAAAAGATCTACCATCACCTTTCAGGAGGTTAATCTGCAACTTGCCTGGTCACAGGGTGAGCCGGGGAGGTGGCAATCTCCTGGGACAGCTGGCCATGACTGTGTGCACTGTGGGCGTGGGTTCCTCTGCACCCCTCTCTGTTCACTCTTGCACCCCGCTGCCAAGAATTAGCAGGTGCACTGAGAAAACAGGATAGCCGAGGTGCGACCGTGACGTGGCATGGGCAAACACAAGCCCTGGCTGCCTTCCAGTCAGAGGAGGAATGCAGCAGAGGGGCCCCAGTTCACATCCGGATGTATTCAGACAGTTTTTTTGTCCAGGGAGACTTCCAGAAGGACCTGAGTTCCCCAGACCCATCACCCCAAGGTCATTGTCAAACACTGAGGCCAGAGTTTGGGCACCTGAAATTCTCTGGGTTATGGGCTGACTATCTGCTAGGATGCATGAGGTTTGTGCTAGAAAAGCTTAGATTTGCTACTACTTCAGAAAGTTAGCCTACTTTTCCAGAATGCCAAGAAAGCTTTCGAGAAGTACTCAGGGG
>NW_010321452.1:102424-104363 GCF_000700745.2 Antrostomus carolinensis
TCAGCAGGACTTGGCCCTTTAGGTAAAGAGATGGAGAGTCTAATGGGGTGAGCTTTAAGGCAACATGGTGGACTTTACGGAGTCTAACCAGGAGGGAACAACACGCAAGAGAACAAAACTATTGTGTTCCTGTTCCTGAGGATTTTTCTCATTTTTCCATAAACCACAACCAGCTGAGCTGAGGATCCAGACTGTCAGCTGCTGATTACTGATATTAAATTACAATCTCCTGCTAGAGATCTTAAATCCTGCTTCAGCCCTTTGCAAAGCAAATGGAGATGATTTGCAGACTTAATCCCAGGGTAAAGCCTCGTGGGAGCCTTGCGCTGAGATGTTTACCTGTCTCATGTCTGTGTTAAGACAGTAGCAGGGATTATTGCTTGCTGTTATGGGGATGATACCAGGGAGGAACCACGGGATACAGATGGATAAGGTTTTCCAACCAGTATCACTGTAGGAATTGGGTAGTAAAGACAAGAACAAACCCAGATCACCCAAGCTCCAGCAACTCAGTAATGAAGACCAACCTCTTCCTGAACATCCTGTCACCACTCTGTCTCAGTCCTCAGCCACGTTATGGAGCAGAATCACAGAATCACAGAATGGTTGGGGATGGAAGGGACCTCAGGAGATCATCTAGTCCAACCCCCCTGCCAGAGCAGGGTCACCTCAAACAGGTTACACAGGAAAGTGTCCAGGCAGGTTTTGGACATCTCCAGAGATGGAGACTCCACAACATCTCTGGGTAGCCTGTCCCAGTTCTCTGACACGGGCAGGTATTTCCCCTAGGTAGAGCAACATGTCTGCCTTGAAGAGGAAGACAATGAGAAGAGGAAGACAAAAAGAAGAGAGAATCAGTAAAAACAAACATCCCTACAAACGGGGCGGGTTTGCAAATTGCTGCTATGGATAGTTTAGGAGTTTCACAAAACCTCAGGGGCTCTCGGCTCTCTCTCTCTCTCTCTCTCTCTCTCTCTCTCTCTCTCTCTCTCTCTCCACCCTAATGAAAAACTTATGAAACCCAAGAAATTCCAGCACGGTTTGGTCAGGGTCATCAAGCAGAGCCTCTGTCATTTCCAGCATCAGCTGAATCTGGCAGAGAGGAGACATTTCACAGCAAAGGCTGCACAGGCAGGGGAGGCTGAGCTTCGCCGGAGCTGGTTAATGGGTGTACGAGCCTGGCAAAGGTTATCCCACCCCAGCCCTTGGGCAGTGGAGGAGGAACTCACTCGCACCACAGCAGTGACACCCTTTGAAGTTCAGGCTCCTTGGACTGTCCTTTCATGGGAATCACACTGTGAACAAAGCAAGATGAGGGATTAGTGTCTTGTTTTCATATGGGAGCTCAAGCAAACAGAGGTTATTAATGCTTTTTTTTGGACAAGATTATGTGGGAAGTCCATGCAAGAACCAGAAAGCCAACTCAGGTACCCAACAGCTCACCCTTACCCTGCAGGAGAGTTTCCCTGCAGGAGAGAAACCCAAGTTTCTCTCCTGTGGGGTACAAGGCTGGTCCTTCAGCACCTGGGGGAAACAAGCAGTCACAATGGCTTTAGTGGGAGTTAGGATCACTGGATGCTGATAAGGTGTAGTTGTAGGACACGCTGGCTTTAGTGGCAAAGGTTGCTGGAGCTCTCAGCCTCACTAATTATTTTTAGCATTCAGGCAGACCAGCAGTTCTCACAACTGTGGGAAACCTGATTGCTCACGTTGGTGACCATACCTGAGTGCCCACAAAATAACTCCACCCTCCCCTGCAAACTTAATTTTTAACCTGTCTCATTTCAGTGACCTGGTTGCACATGTGACTACACAAAATCACCCTCTGCTAAGGTGGGGGGTGAAATCCTGAAGTCCTGCCCTGCTGCCACCACATACCAACCTCCTCCACAAAATCAGCGTCATAGCAGCTGCCAGTCTGTGGTGGCCAGACATGGAG
>NW_010321452.1:104404-107730 GCF_000700745.2 Antrostomus carolinensis
CCTGGGAGATGATCTGGATTTTTCTTGGTGACTTTTGGGTTTGTTCCCCAAGTCTTTCCCTGAAACAGGGTAAAAATTCTGCCAGGACAGGTAGTCTGGTAGCTGAGCTGAGTTTACCAACTCCTATTGTTCCCATCTGCTAAACAAAGCTCATTAATTTCAGATCTTAAGAGGTGAAGGGGTGTGAGGACAAATCATGCAAGCTGCTGAGACCTGGCACCTGCAGGCAGAGCCAAGATTGTGCCTACAGGACTTGGGGTACAGCCGGTAACCCCGGGCTGGGACTGGCCCAGTGGCAAGCTTTTGTTTGCAGGAAGGCAGCCCTGCCTGTGCCAACCAGGAAGGAGCAAGAAAAATCAATCACCCTAAAGACTAAGAAATTGTCATCCCACTAAGTGGTGCCCCTCCCTGTTTTTCACCGTCCCCAAAGGGTCTATGCTTGACGTGCATGCTTGGTCCATTACCCCCATACATCAGATATTGGTCATGTCACGCAGCTGGAAGGAGCTCCAATGCTGCTGCTGTGAGCATGAGGGGAACCAACACTCATCACAGCCCCAGCTCAGCTGATGAGCAAAGATCAGGCACTTTGCTGGGCACTGTGTGCAATATGGCCTTCTGCACGTCATCTCCACCTACTTCTTGTAGACCAGCCCGAGGATCGCACGCAGGTTTGCACATGTAGGGTGGACTGGAATGGGCTGGGTTAGCTAGGACCCACAAAACTTCTTCAAACTGGAAGATGAAGAGCTATTTCACAGACTCACAGAATCATCAAGGTTGGAAAAGACCTCCAAGATCATCCACTCCAACTGCCAACTCATCATCACTAAATCATATGCCTGAGTGTTACCTCTACACGTTTCTTGAACACCTCCAGCAATGGTGACTCCACCACCTCCCTGGCAGCCTGTTCCAGTGTCTGACCACTCTTATGGAGAATAAGTTTTTCCTAATATCCAACCTGAACCTCTGCTGGTGCAACTTGAGGCCATTACCTCTCATCCTATTGTCGGTTACTTGGGAGAAGAGACTGACCCCCACCTCGCTACACCTACACCCTCCTTTCAGGAAGTTGTAGAGAGGGAGAAGGTCTCACCTCAGCCTCCTTTTCTCCAGGCTAAACAACCCCAGTTCCCTCAGTCTCTCCTCATAAGACCTGTGCTCCAGACCTTTCACCAGCTTTGTTGCTCTTCTTTGGACACAACTTGATTTGTATTATTACAGCTTTTCAGTGACTGAAGAATTCATGCAGCCACTTTTTAGGCAACATCACAATCTAGAGACTTAAGTTGCCTTATCAGAAATGATTTTTAGAAAGTCAAAGCCAGAGCTGAAACCCACGTCTCTTGTACCCCCTGTACTCCCCACTGGGCCATACTTCACTACCGTGTTGCATTTAGACCTAAAAAGCTGGCTACAAGCTTGAGTGACAACAAGCAATGGTGTCCCCCAGCTGCCATCAAGCTCTGCCTGAGAGGCTGGTGAGGAACAGCGGTGCTCCCTGAAACTCTGTCGTTTTCAGGAAAAACCTCACCCTGAGGCTGATACACCCAGTTCCTCCCGAGAGCCTTTTGTTGGTTAATCCCTGCAAACTCTGACACCGCCCACCATTAACGGCTCTGGCTCAGAGCAATGACAGGGGTGAGGAGCTCACGTGGGCTGAGAACCTTTTCCTGGGCGGTTTTGGTTACTGTGTTTGAACACTGAACAAAAAACTTGCATTGCTTCCATGTGGGATGGGACTCTTTCTAATGGGCTTGGTTTATTTGGATTAAACATGTTATCCAACAGTGCCAATGGACACAGGCTCTGTCTGTAGGCATCTGCACAATCCAACAAGCAATTCCATTTCTTACCAAAACTGCTTGAGGACAGACAATAATGAGGTGCCAGGGTCATCTCCATGTGAGTGACTGCATGGACACGCACTCACACATGGGTTTTCTGGCCATGGTTGCGCTGGTTTTGCCTTACCTGGAGTCAGAAGCATCAACTCCCTTTGCAAACAGGGAGGAAGAGGAGGTTGACACTGAGGGTCACCAGCCCTGGGAGGAGGAAAGGGCAGGGCACCCCATGCAGGAAGAGTCCTGGTCCTTGGATCAGATCTGCCGCACCTACCTTCAGTAATGAGGATGTTTTCTCTCCTTGGAGAGGATTTGGATGAGACCAGGACTCCTCTTTGCTCAAAGATTTACTGGGGAGGACTTTTCCAAACCACATTCCTTCCTCACAGAAATCCAGCTCCAAAGAGCAATTGGGAGAGGACCACAAACGATGCCTCCAGGGTTGCATTCCTGGGCTGGTAGATGATTCATTTTCCAGTCCCACAAGAGAAAAGCCCATCTCTAACACACTGAAGGCCAGGAACCAATTCTGGGAGGGGATTTGAACTGGATGGACTGGTTTCCAAGTTGAAGGCAGTGCGAGTGAAGCCAAGGGAGAGCAGCGAGCCCAGCAGTGTGCATCTTTGCACATCTCTGCAGCCTTTGCTTCCTCAGCAGAAGGCTGCGGTGCAGCACTGGGGTTGCTGCTCTGAGAACCTGCCCGGAGAAGAAGAAAGGACCTGCTATTTTAAAAGGAGTGCACTTTGCATCTAGGAAGTGCATGGTCCAGAGTTGGTTTTTTCATGAAAGACTAACAAATTGGAGATTTCACAGGAACTTTTTCCACTTTACTCCGAAAGTGGTGATTATCCAATAAAACCCCATACCCCAGCTCTCAGCCATTTCAGCCAAACTCCAAAATGCTTCCATCTCCGATGATGTAAACTTGAAGCTATTTCCTTATGTTCCCTTTCTCCTCTCCTAAACCAGCCTTCCCAGCTGGATTACGCTTCCCAAAGACTCCTCTAACGCTGCTTCACTGGGGTGCTTGGCACCTCATGCTTCCCAAAAGCAAAGCAGCAGCAGATAAGCATCCTGCCTGGTCAACACGAGCTTTTTCACACTTGCTTTTAAAGATGAGTCCAGATGCATTCATGCCAGAAAATCCCAGCTGCAGATGTGTACCTACAGAAATGTACGGTACTTGTGGTCCCAGAGATGCTGGGGTGGCCGAGGGAAAGAAGCATCAGCTGCAGCATGGTGATGGTGGTGGGGTGCAACCTCTGTCCAGATGATGGGTGTCCCCACTTATGCAAGGGAAATATGAAGGGTGAAGGATCCTGAGGAGGTCACATGGCTCGTGTCTGGCCATCTTTGGAGTCTGCAGACTTGTATGCTGCCAGAGTTTGGTGGCTGGATTTGTTGTTCAATACCTCCATTAAAGGGAGTTCACAGCTCTTCCAGGTAACCTGCCTCAGAGTTTGGAGGGGAGGGGAGGGG
>NW_010321453.1:0-7732 GCF_000700745.2 Antrostomus carolinensis
GAACCAAAGGGGTGGAAGGGGAAACAAACCGTTAGCGCGGTGGCTGCAAATCAAGCGATGAGGCTGTTGGAAAGAGTTTTAGAGATGGGTGGGAGGAATAAATAACAAGAAACTATAGAGCAGGTGGACTAAGGAACAAAAAATAATAATAACAAAACACAAAGATGTTTTCCTTAGAGAAACAGATGAAAGGAGAGAAAAGCAAGCCTGGCATCAGTTATATATAGGAGTAGGTGTGTGGGGTTTGGGGGTTTTTTGCCCCCTGATAAATCAAACGTTTTCAGGTGGTATAACTCCTGGGAGAGGCCGGGCAGGTGTTAGTGTTACCGTCTGATTTGTGAGCCCCCAGGGAATTACAAACCTCTCCAGCAAAACTTTTCAGAGCAGAAGTTTTTGTCATGCTGACTCAATTTAGTATGGTGTTTTCTTTGCTGTGTAGATGTAAACTGTTGGTTTGTTTTTAATAGGAAGTCTAAATGAGTAATACCTAATGGAGTGATAAAGCAAAATTTCCAAAGAGTACAGCTGTGAGAAGCATCAAGACCAGGAACTTGAGGAATTATGTATTTTTTCCTACTCTGGCTAATCAGTGATTATGAAAGAGTGACGACAAAGTATTTGCATAAGAAATACCATTAGGATAATACAGCATTTTGTTTCACAATTTTCTAGGTTCAAAAAGCCTTAATAAAGTTGTTTTCCAATAATTTTCCACTCTCCTACACCTCTGAATTCCTGATACTATCAAGCTGTGGAAATGCCAAAATGTCACAAGGCAGACAGCTCTTCCTGTTGTTTGTTTTTTGGGTTTTTTTTTACCTAGGCAGAAGTGATAAGACCTGAAAATCTTTTAATATTTATCACTCACATTATAAAAAATTTTATAAATACAAGATTTTGTCTTTCAGACATTGTCAGACAGGGCGAGAGATGAGGAGACCTTCAGTCTAGCTGAATAATTTGCCCCTGGCGTGTGCTGGAACGCAGACAAACAGGATGTTTTATCCCCAATTTATGGATAGAAAAATTGAGGCGAGGAAGTGAAGGCATTCATTTTTCAAGCGTAGAAGTGCTCATTTGTAAGCAGGCAATTTAGGCTTGAACTTTCCCCCCCCCCTTTTTTTTTTGAGGAAAAGCACCGTGTATATACAGTTCCCCATTGAAACTACACTCGAGGCACCCAAGCAGAAAGACTTTGGCCATACTCTTTTGGGGTCCTGCAGCCCTAATCCCATGTTCTAATTGGCCAGTAATCTGTGGACAGATATTGTAACAGTTCCTTTAGAATATTTTTCTACTTCTCACTCATTTGCATACTAATGGCATAAAAATAGGCACTTCCTGCCAGTAATTAGTTGGAGCCCAGAATTTAAAGAAAGAAAAAGACCACAGCATTATGGTAGACGGATGGTACTGAGGAAGCTGCAAAAGAGAGTCACTTCTCTGGCGCTCAGAAAGTGCCTTTAATTTAGAGTTCGAGGCTGGCAACTCCGTTACCTCTGTGTGACAGGGATTAACTGTTTGCTTGGCCTAATAACTTTGCCTCTAATGAGCCCCTCTAACTTTTTTCATGACAAATCACTCTGTCATCTGTCCTGCAACCAGTCTTGCTGCTGTAAAAGTTTTTCTTTTTTTTTTGCCTTTTTTCCCAGAAAGAATTATGCTAGTGGTGAAGTCTACGCTGTGAGCGTGGTTCCTTATGGAGCACCGTGACTCAGACCAGCACAGAGTCTGCTCAAGGTTTCTTCACCTAATGTGAAGAAGTTGTGCAGTGCAACTCATAACCACCTCAAGTCGTATGAAGCTCTGGGTTAAAATAACCTATTAGGAGCTTTGGATGTATACACGGGGTTATTTGACTTCTCCCATGTAGGTCATAGACTTCAGTTGAAACCAAGTTGGTGATAACTAGAAATTGTCCTCTATGATAGCAACATGAGTAGCTTTTGTTTAACGTATGAGCTTTTTCAGTCAAATATGTAGTGGAAGAGTTTTCTGCATTGTAGAAATTTCTCCTTTGCTACTCTACTGGTGGTATCTATGGCAAGGTGCAACATGGAAGCCTGGAGTTACCCATCCAACCCTGAAGAACAGTGATAACTTCAATGGGACAGAAACATGTATTTTGCTACTTTCACTTTCCTAACTTCTCTAGAGATAAATATTACAGATTACATTCTCCAGGGCTATCTAACTGACACCTTCAGCAAAGAACTAAATGCAGAAACTCTTCCCATGGTATTACTTAGAAGAAATTTCAGCAATTACTGTTTGCCATCTACAATCGGACAATACTGATCTCCAGCGATGCAATTTAAAAGCTCATGGGATGAAATGACAGTTAATTATATACCTTGAACTTATTTACCTATTCCAATAGCAAAGTGATTATTAATGTATTAATCTCTCTAATATATTGACTGTAACTATTAGTTTCCTTCCAGCTTCTGCTCTCAAAGAACCGTGGGATGGACCTAATCAATGAGGTCTGTACTCCTTGAAGACCTGCACTGCAGCAATAAATGTTTGGTGCCCTTAGTAGGATCCAGAATGAAAGTCAGATATTTAGACAGAAGAAGAAGAATGGCCTAGATTGGAAAAGCCCTTTAAGATCATCAAGTCCAATCATTAACCCAACACTGACAAGTCCCCAGCTAACCCATGTCCCTCAGCACTATGTCTACACGACTCTTCAATCCCTCCAGGGATGGGGACTCCACCACTGCCCTGGACAACCCCTTCCAATGCCTCAGAACCCTTTCAGCAAAGAAATTCTTCCTCACATCCAATCTCAACTGCCCTTGGCGCAACTTGAGGCCATTTCTTCTTGTCCTGTCACTTGTTACTTGGTTGAACAAGACCTTCTAGGGAATGCTTGGAGGGAGCTTATGCTCTTTGCAGATGTGCAATGCCTAGCTCAAATTAAGTCAACGTACTCTTTGCATCAACACAGCTGTGTCCACTCGGGTAGTCTTGAGGGAGTGACAATGTCAAACAGTTGGGGTGACTCTAAAAGACCTGTAGGGTTGCAGCTGCAATGAAAGACTGTAGTATGGAAAGGAAGCTCCTCCATCCCTTCGACATTCATCATGTAAAGTTCTTTTCCAAGGACAGCCTTTTGTACCTGTTCCTTCTCTGAGTGAGCAAGGCTGTGGTTTGGATGGCAGCCTAATGGGTCAAGCACTTACCAAGGAAATGGGAGATTTCATTTGAAAATCTTTCACCACTTGGTAGGAATAAAAAATAGTGTCTCCCCGGTCTCCTCTTCTGCCCAGGGTCAGGAGGTGGAGAAAGGAAGGAAACTTTTGGTGGGGCTGATGCTGAGCTGGTGAAAGAAGCCTGAATACACTGCAGTGATCTGGGCGCCAAGTGAGGAGCATCCTCTTGGTTCCAACCTCCACTAGAAAAGCCTTTTCCACCTTTCTTACACCTTTTTGTTTCCCTTTCCCTTCATCCATCCCACTTTGTTGCTAATCTTAATGTCAAGTATGTATGAAACTCTCTATTATGTGGTGCTGAACTTAGAAGTGAAATTGTGTCACTTTTTTGTTTTTTGATCTTTCAAAGCAAACCCTATGAAGCTTGTATCCAGCAGAACTATATCACCAGAAAATATTTTCCTGAAAACTTTGAGACTCTGGCTGATTAAAGCACAGATCCTAAAGATGATTGGGTCTCTTCCATTAGTAGATTTATAAAGTGTGCAGGCTGGGTAAACAACAGTGACAGCTTGGGGAAGTGTATGCACCTGTTTATTAAAAAGATATTAACAAGGGCAAATCTAAAATAAGAACATGTACCACAACCCAATTTTCAGCAAATTTTTATGCATGCCTACACTTAAGGTTACCAATGTTATTGGCAATTTCTCTCTCTCTTCTCTCTCAGAAGTACACAGCAACTGATGAGCGTGGAGCATCTGTGGCAAAGGAAAAAAGCACCGTCTTCAAATTTTGAGGAGCAAACATGACCCTTTCTGTTTCTACTGCTTCCCACCCACATTCAGATAGTGTGAGAGAAAATGAAAATGAAAAAAAAAAAACCAAACCCAGAAATATTTTCTTTGCATGGAAGGACCGAAGAGTGTATTGTTTTCTCAATCACAAGCGAGCACTTTTATCACCGGTTTTGCTCTACATCATCAGTAACAGCAAGTTTTCTGTATTTTACTGGTATAATTTAGAAGAGGTCACGTTTCTAAAAGTCCTTCTGCAGAAGTGAGTCTTCTGTTTGGATGTATGCAAATTCTACAGCAAATTCTATGCAACTTGTAATTTGCAGATAGGTATAAGCCTATGCAAAATGGAGATTAAATGTTATGTGCAAGTTTGCAGAATTAATCAACCAAGAATGTACAATAACTACAAATTCTTTGTTGAAATTTGGCTCTAAAAGAATTATGAATGAGCCTTCTATAGAAGCTTTGACTCAAGATGCTAAATACACTTAATTTTTATTAATTATTAATAATTTATAAAATTCACGTGATAATATTATTCATTCGGAATAGCCTTTAAGAATATATCCCAATCTTGCAAGGACTTGTACACAATTGCTGTAGAGGTGCTTTTTATGAGTACAAAGCGCTGCCAGCCTGGAGACCCTCCAGGATTAGATCTTAATCCTCAAAGATATGTAAGTGCTACCATCTCCTTTTTCCAGATTGAAAACTGGAAACTGCATGGGAAAATGCATGCAAGTTTACACTTAAAGTTAATAATAAAGAACCAAAATTTAAGCTCCAAACATGTGAAGTGTATTATAAGGACAGTTACTATCTCTTCTCGGAGTCCTCTTCATGTCACTAGTTGATGTGAACGTTATTGAAGACACATCAAAGCCCTGGACCTGACTACAAGTCCTATATGTTCCACCGTACAGCCAGATGAGCCATAGTGTACATCCCTCAAACACGTTTGATTACTTCTGTTATCATGAACTGAAGTGATGGGTCTTTGAATGGTCCTCACAGTACAGGAGGCAAAAACAGTGTTTTACTTCAATACACCTTTGACTAGAGCTGGGTACAATAGGACTGGATTATTTTAGGAACATTAAAAATATCTACTATCTTCCTCCCATGCTAGGTAGAATAGTAGTCTGAAATATTTTTGCTTTGTAATTTTCTAAAATGAAGAATTCTGATTTAACCAAACCTCTTCAGAAGGAAACTGGCTGATATTATCTTACTTCCCTCTTTTCTTATTGTGGAATTGTTGAGAGAATGCCAGTTGTTGCTACTTGTCATCACAACTTTCTAGTCCATAATATTGCCCGTTAAAGACAATAAATATTAACTAGAAGACTAATTAAAAACTGACCAGTATGTGGAATTTGAGTGTGTAGGTAATAAAACAATGACAATATAAGTCTACGTTTGCTTTCGTTACTTAATTGCACACACACACACACGTGTGCACACACAAATCATACCTTCTGAAAAACAATTCTTCTTTGTCTTCATAATTTTTATTCAGCAACATTTTTAAAGATTTTTTTATTATTATTATTATTATTTCTCAGGTATTAAACTATACAAGTGAATGAACATCTCTCTTTCTCTTTCAGGAGATTGCAGCAAGAGTCACTGACTCAAGGTATTGCCAAAAGTGGGAAAATTGCAGACTGCAGTATGAAATGCAGTGCCAAGGTTAACAATCACTGAGGTACTTTTGACTCCAAAAAGAAGCTCTGTTTCATCCCATATGCACAGTATTAAAAGTGTGTAAGGTTCTGTGTTTGTTTCTGAACTGGGTGAAAGGATCCTGAGGCCAGTCCTCCCAGCAATGGCGTGTATTAAGGGATCCGCACAGATTTCACAGCTGCCCAGTGCTGAGTTTCTCAGCTAGTCGAGAGCTAATGTACAGCTGATTTCTCTCTGGTGGACACTTTGATTCTGGGTTTCAGAGGGGACCCTTTCAATATTCCTAATGATAACTTTGGCTACAACACCTGGCAGCATTATAGAGTTGTTGTGGACTCTTGACTCCAAAGAAATGTAACTTAAAGAGCTGTAGCAAAAGAATTCCTACCACTGCTGCCCACTACTCAAAAAGGCAAAGGTATAAGTACACTCAAAAAAATATATTTTAAAAAAAATTCAAGCTCTTAACAAAGCTGTTTGCTATTATGGACAAAAGCTGCAGGGAAAAAAAAAAAATGAAGAGGAAATGGGCTGTATTACTGTGAGTTGGCACAGAAACGAAATACCAGGCTGCAATTTATGTATAGTAATTGTTCACGAAGCATTCTTTGGGTTTTGATAGTGACTCATTGTGTTCTTTGTGACCTTTGATGTACAGGATGGGCTGCTAGAAGACAGAGGAAGCCACAGTAAGAATATAAAACTTTATTAACTTAAGATTTTGTTAGTTTGTTTGGTTTTGGGTTTTGTTTTTTTTTTTAATTGCTCACTGATAGGTAGTATCTCTGGAAAAGACTACCTTAAATGCTCACGGTTTTTGCAGTCTCTCCCAGGCTTTTGCAATTGAAAAAACAATTCTGGTTTAAATGAAAAAATAGCTTTGGTTTTAAAAAGGAAATTTGTTAAACAATTGGTTGCTGACGTTGATTACTGAGTTCTGAAAAATAAGATAACTGATGGAAATACTACTGTGTTAGTAGCCCAGGTAATGAGCAGTGACAGGCCCTGGACAGATGGAAAAGTTGCGGAAAAGATATTCTTCTGAGTGAATATTTTATGTTTTAAAGAAAATGATGGAAAAAGCCCTCCATAGAGTCATCAGACTTCAGTGCTGTTAAGTTCCATTATGTAAATCCACGGTGATGTAAGCCAGACACTGTCAAGTTTGAGACGCCCCAAATTTGACCTAATTAGCCATTTGGTTGTTACTTTTTTCAAAGCTTGTGCAACTCAGCTCGGTTCAGGATATAGATGCTAATTGAATGTGTAACCTACAGGTGCTAACGAATTCTTACAAAAGAAGGTCTATCCTATTAGGAATGCAAGTCAAGGCTCAGGGTCATCGGCTCAGATAGTGGGGATGGGAATAGAAATCCCGTCTCCAGCTCTCTTCACATCACCATTTTATTTCCAGGAGCGAAATTCAAATCCAGAATAAATCAATACAATCTAATAGATATCTGCTAACTGAAGCCGCTCCAGCTTCAGTTCCTTGAACGGGGAAAGAACATTTCCTTAAGCTTTTAAAAAGCTGAGACTGTACAGTGCAAAGCCTGAAGTGGTTTACTCTACCCCCCCAGTAACAAACATACTCCTGTGCAAATCACGGTTGAAATTTTCTCTTGTTCAGAGACCCGTCGTCCAACATCCAGCCGGCTCATTTGTAGGTGACAGCTGCTGCGTGACTTGCTCCAGGTTTGCCTTTCACGTTTCCCATCTCTGTCTGTGTGTCCCCAGCCTGAGATCATCTCCTCTACACTCAGGTCCTCTTCCCACCCATTTGACAAGCAAGAATACAATAACCTTTTGTCGTGACTACACCTTGGACCAGATGCCTTAATGTAAACACTCTATCTCTTCTGCTGTTTCCCTGCAATCCCCTAACCAAAATGAAATGAGATAAAAAGAGCTGCGCAGCCTCTGAGTTTCCTGGCTTTTATCTTTTTATACCAAAGCCTTTGTGTTAATTTTGCATAGCTATTTTTACATGAGGAATAATATCCTGAATTACTGCTATCACGTGCACTTAAGAATCCCACCTCACTGTCCTCGAGTCATCTGGCAACCTGATAGTGTTTCCTGCTCTTT
>NW_010321453.1:7775-9077 GCF_000700745.2 Antrostomus carolinensis
CAAAGGTTTTGGACAACCCTCCCTAAAGATTTTTCTAAAAAAAAAAAAAAAAAAAAAGAAAAAAAAAAGTGCCTGTCTTTGAGTAAAGTTTTCTTTCCAACTGTTCTTTTTTGTCAGCTTGCCAGCTCGACTCCTAGTATTGTTCTGCAGAGATTGCTGTAAGGAAAAATGAAAGAGAAGAGAAAGGTAGAGAACTAGGGGAAAGGGAAAAAGGGTTCAGAGGGCATTTAAAGCCTGGGGAGCCTAGCATGGGAAGGGAGATAGGCTTAGGAAACAGGGAATAAAATGGTGGAATGAGAGATAAAACAAGAACATGAAGGATAAAGGATTAGAGAGATAAGGAGTTCAAGAGATGAAATGTGAATAAAGGAGAACAAGAAAAATAAGGATGAAAGGAAAGAAGTGACAAGAGTAGGACATGTAAACAATTAACTAAGAAAATATTCTGTTTATTTTAGTGAAAGAAAATTATAGCATCTTTATTATTCTCTGGTTTACTAGTTCAGAAGAATTTTTCAAACTAAGAGCTGACATTTGTGTGGCATTACTGAACGATGATAAATATAAGCCTTCCAGTTGTTGAATTAACCAATTCTGAATTTGGTTAATTAATATGTCATTCAGACAACTAAAATTTGGATAAGAAAACAAAGCAATAAAAAAATATATTAACAGCTGCAATACAAAGTGCAGATGTGGAAGAACTCTTTACAATATTTACAGTTCCATCCATCAGCTCAGTGATAATGACTCCAGCACAGAGGGACCAACTCACTGACACTTTGCTGCAGATTCCTACCAGAGCTGAGAAGTGCAAAAGTACTTGAAATTGGTGCTGAGTTCCAGTTTCAGCATTGCCCACTGACCAGCAAAAAATTTGCTCAAGATCACGCTTTGTCTGTAAAAGTATTTCACAGTAATTTTTTTAATATTTTTTTTCCCCATCTGGGTATTTTTAAAGTGTTATCAGGTCTCAGTTTCTGCCTGATTTGTCTGAGCTGTTCACGTAGGCCACATAATGTGGTGGAACTTAGATAATATTGCTTGTTTTCCGTGATTATCATCAGGAAGCTGAAATTTAGTCAAACACACTCTTTTTTTTTTTTTTTTTTTTTTTTTTTTCCCCAGAAAGGTTACATATACCTACAAATTTAACAGGCAGCATCAAAAAAACCCAAACATTTTTTCATTAGTTTCTGTGCTTGACTCCAATAAGAAGTCACCAAATATCTTATTAACTAGTTTAACCATCACCTCTCCCTTTCTAATACCCTTCAACTTGCATTAAATTGTTCAGGTCTG
>NW_010321453.1:9108-29108 GCF_000700745.2 Antrostomus carolinensis
TGAAACCTAAAGTCTGCATATTCAGGAAGGAAAACTTAAAAGTTTTATAATTTGATAGTTAACAGAAGTCTCTATTTTATTTTTAAATATATATTTGGGCAAGCAGTCATTACACCACCGCTTTTCAGATTTTTTTTTCCTTGATGTCCAAGGCTTTTCCCGACTTGACTGACTGTGTGTGTCCCCATATCCCTCCCCAACACACAACAGAAACATGGGGCTACAGAGGGTAACCCTGGAAGCGCCATATAGCATCCTAGAGATGGGATAGTGTGAGCCAACCTAAATTTACATCTCAGGAAGTTGGGAGGTTTAACTTTCCACATGGAGACCACTCTTTGTGTTTGTATTATAACCTCCCTTTTCTCTCCTCTTATACAGAAAGATGTTTTGGAAGCTCATGCACCTTCTGAAGGTGCCTTGAGAAATGGAGCCAGAACAAATAGGGTTGTCTTCTGCTCCAGGAAGGGCAGGGCATCAGCAGTCAGCAGTGAAATAATTTTTTTTTCTGTCCACCCTCTTTCTTGATTTCTTTCTGACAGGCTGAGATGTGGGTTGAGCTGCAGCAAGTTTCTGTCAGAGCACAGAGTGTCCTTTACCTGCTGCAGACACATGTAGCTCCACAGGCTTCAGAGCAGGTCTTGGACTATTGTGAAGGTTTTTGAACATATAATCAAGGTATTACATACCCCTTTTCCTCATATTTGATGGGACAATTGCCTAACAGGATTCCTTCTTCTAGAGCATCCTCAGAGAAGAAGAGAAAATGAAGTCTCTAACGAGTGCTGATGCCAATTCTGGTGCCATCCAGTCTTGTAAATTCTGACAGAGGGAGAGAAATCTTAAGATTTAAATGTTTTGTTTCAGTACAGTTAGTCGATGGCAAACTGGCTTTGCTTAAAAGCAGAAAAAACACATTAAAGCAACCCTAAAACACCCCTTGCATCCAACCCTGTGAGCTTAAACTGAGCAGCCTAAAGCGCCTGAGAACTGCAGTGAGTAATCATGTACCTACAGAAGGACCCAAGCCCTAGGTCCTCTCCCAAACTGCTTGAGGTGTTACAATGAGAAACCACCAGTAACAAACAGCACTTTAAACATCCTAAATTACGTTCTGTAAAATCTCAGCTTGCCAAATGCCTGAATGAAAAATGATGTGAAAGATGGGCTCTCCTTCATTCTAATTCAACCCAGATTCTGGGATTATCTGTTAAAAATAGGACGTTTTCTATTCTCTAATAATAATAATTTTCCATAGACAGCTGTTGATGTGCCCATAGGTTCACAATAGCTCTTTTTGCAGAGGATTGTAATAACAATTTCTTCAACTATGTCTTTCGATTCAGAGCTGTACAAGCTATTCACAGTGAACGCTTTAATCAGTGAATTTCAGCTTTTATTCTGCCTGTGAATTGTTACAAACGTTACACGCAGACATTTGATATAAATAAACTTTGCCCCACTGGTTTGTTCACAGCGTGTTTTTGCTGCGGTGTTTCAATATTCATTATTACTATTGCACAACTGGTCACCTTGGCTGACCAGTGTTGTTTATTCTGGGAACGAAGCAATCTCCAAGAGGAAATCCATGTCATGGTGCCGTGATGGTCCAATGGATAAGGTGTGAGCAGTGAAGTTAGGAGGAGCGAGATCACAAGACTAAAGAGGTTTTCAGGACTATTTTAATATTTCCTTTCCAGTTCTCTTGACTCAGACCTTGCTTGTAACATCGCTATGAGAACAAAGAGGCCACTTGAACATTATAGGCTGAGGTCAAATTGAAAATTAATGATCTCTTATCACATTCAGACAAAGCTCCAGCTGCAAAGGGTGGGGTTGGGTGCTTTTCTGGTTTATTTAATTGCCACTGAATCAGGGCCCTGAACAGGGCTTGCCTAGTCAGAGCTGCAAAAGATGAGCTCACATGCCATTTTCCGAGTCCCTTAGCTGTGCCCGTGCCAGAGCCTGGCCTGGCAATCCTTTACATGGCTGGTATCTTCAGTGAGAGCAAACGGAGTGCAAGTTTAATATCTTAATGAAACAAATGTCAGGCATTTGTTTTATATGAATAAAACATCTTTGGCATAAACCTCGGTGAAAAACAAATTCCAAAAAGGTTGTAAATCAGAATTCAGCTTTCAGTGCGCTAAAATGTGTGTGTGAAAAATTATGTTGAAGAGCCAGCTCTATCTAAACTAAATCGTTTGGCAATGTCCTGTCAGTACAGGAGAAAATGGATGTAATGTGCACATATGCACAAGGAGTGACTCAGAATGATGTACAAGTGTTACTGTATCTAGTCCAAAAGAAATACCTGGAAGTCAGGAAATACGGCTCTGCGGGTCAGCAGATTTGTCTTGAGGATAGATGTTCTGGTTTTGAAACTCTGGTTTTTCCCCAGAGTGTTGTAAAGATGTCTCATGCAAACAAATACAGTCTGGGTCAACTGATATCTCTGGGACTATTGCACAAACTATGGTTTTATTTGGTATTTATGGGAGAAGAATTTCAGGAAAAAAAAAAAAAAAAAAAAAAACAACATGACTGCTAGCAGCTTAAGGACTGAATAGTAGATTGATATCTGTAGCTTCTGAAGCAAGACCTGTAGCCTAAACACACACTTTTTAATCTATATGTAAGTCCAGGCATTTCCTTAAGTAGTCACGCCAGTTTAATTGCCTTTGAATATTCTGAATATTCACATAAATGAGTTTTGTTTGTAAGAAGGGCAGCAATCTCAAATACTTGTACCAATCTCTATTCAAGTGGAGAAATCATCTGAGGTCTCTGGTTTCCTGTTTATAAGAGTTTGGGCTGCCCGGACAAAACATAGCAGCAGGAACAATAGCACAGGGCTTGGATGACTCTTACAGCACCTCTGAAGCCGGATTGTCTTAGCTAAAGGTAACATCACTCCAACTTACTCTCACAGTGTTGGAGCTGGTGTCTTCAAAATGATCCAGTTTGTGTTTGTAAAGTCGGTGCTCAAATGCATAATGAAATGGCACCATAGAGTCATAGAATCATGGAATGGTTTGGGTGGGAAGGGACCTTTCAAGGCCATCTAGTCCAACCCCCCTGCAGTGAGCAGGGACATCTTTAACCAGATCAGGCTGCTCAGAGCCCTGTCCAACCTGACTTTGAATATTTACAGGGATGGGGCTTCTACCAGCTCTCTGGGCAACCTGTTCCAGTGTTTCACCACCCTCAGCATCAAAAACTTCTTCCTTATATTTAGTCTAAATCTCCCCTCTTTTAGTTTCAAACCATTACCCCTTGTCCTATCACTACAGGCCCTGCTAAAAATTCTGTCTCCATCTTTCTTATAGGCCTCTTTAAGTACTGAAAGGCCACACCTTTACTCATCCTATGAGCATACACTATTTTGCTGTTAACATACACAAATTGAAAACACAACCTTGGGTTGGCTACTGTTAGGCTATCTGTTCTTGAGGGGATTTGCTGGGTTAGCCTGCCCTTTGGAAACTGGAACGGGTTGCCCAAGAAGGGGGTTTGCTGGGTTAGCCTGCCCTAAGACACTGGAACAGGTTGCCCAAGGAAGTTTTGGATGCCCTCTCCCTGGAAGTATTTAAGGCCAGGTTGGATGAGGCTTTGAGCAACCTGGTCTAGTGGAAGGTATCCCTGATGATGGCAGGGGGGTTGGAACTGGATGATCTTTAAGGTCCCTTCCAACCCAAACCATTCTATGATTCTATGAAACCTTCCAGAAGGGAAGAACATACGTTCCCAAAGGTGGTGTTGGGTCCTTGTCTCCCTTTGCTGGAAAGAAGTCCGGCTCTGTCAGGTATAGTGATTGAAGTTTCTTGGAAAACTCTGATCAGGAAGCTTGTGATGAGAAGACAGAAAAATGATGGAGACCCTTGCCTGAGTAGCAGATCAGATATAGCTCTCTTGGTCACCATGGTGAAGTGGGAATCCAGCTCAAATAGAGCAACAAACCGTCTCCCACTAACTAGACCGTGATGCTCCAGTTCATCCTACTGAAGGGCATCTGTGAGACAACGCTGAGCACCACTCATGAACTATTACATAGTAGGTTGCAATGTTCACAAATGTTTTCAATTTTTTTCTTAACTGACACTCATATCTGACTTTCCCATGTTCTTCCCTGCTGCTACCCTGATGTAAAGAGTGCGGGTTTGTACAGGAACCACTCTCCCTCTCTCCAAAATGGTATTGCTGGGGATCTGAGGATGGCTAATCTCTCCTGTTTACAGTCTATTTGTTTGAATCCTAACATAATTTAGATGACAGGGTTCGGAGGACTTGAGATTTACATGTTGCCAAGCTACTAAGGACATTTTTTTTCAAAAATAAGACTTTTAATGAGGTGTTTGGTAATTTCCCTCACTGCTTGTACCATCCCAGACTGTATTTCCGCTACCCTACTCTTCCCTCTGTGCTCACAAGGAACACCTAATGGATTCACCTTACCCATCTGAGACCTGAGAATGATTTCCAAGATGCCCATGAGAAGATGAAGAAGAGGAAGGAAGCAGAGTTAGGAATTTAATAACCCTCTGGACTGACTAGCTTTTAAATAATTGGGTCAGTTATTTCTTTCAGAAATTCCCACTTGGTCATCTAGTCCCTTCTCCATACCTGTAGCATATATATATATAAATATATTACCCTCAGATATATATATATACATATATATATATATATATATAACCCCCAGCTGTATGTTTGCTAACTGCCTTCATAACTGTCCAATGAGCACTCAAACTATCTTTTGAAAAATAATTTTGCAGTTCTATACCACTTATTTCAGCCTGCATTTGAGCCCATTAAATAAATCAGAGAAGATACACGATTCTAGAAGTCCTTTTAATCACAAGATAGATATAAGCATAAAATGGTCGTCTGTCTATAAACTGAAGCTGAAAAATTTGTATCAGAAATGAGGTGTAAATTTTTAACATTGCACATAATTTAGCTGCTAGAACAATTTAACATTTGGATACTACACATGGGATGTGGGATAATTTTTGTCACTTGAAGTCTTTGAAATTGGAAAACTTCCTAGAAGATATGTTCCAGCTCAACCACAAGTGACTGAGTTGCAGACTCAATAACTTAAAATTGAGGCAGACTGTGGAAATGTCTGTGATCTGCCTCACACAGGATGGGTGGGCTGGAGAATCGTGACGGCCTCGAAATTTATGAAAACAATTTGTCTTTTCTGCTTGGTATTTCAAAAGAAGCTGTCACAGCACAATCAATTAAGATAATATTAAAAAGGTGCAGCAAATAAAACTGCAGTCAATTAAAGACTGAAGGTGGAAGATGTACATAGCCTACAGAAGATGAGATGATTTCTAGCAATTAAACAGAATCATCCTGATAAATTAAATAGTGAATCTCATGCCAAATTTGATAAAAATTCATATTTTAGGTACGACACATGAAGAACAAGAAGAATTCGAATAGCTGTGGAAGAACTTAAATACTCATTTTGAAAATATATTCAGCCAAACAGCTGTCATAGTAACCTTTGCAAATAAAAGTGTTTAAGATAATCTTTACTGGAGAATACGACATTAAGTGGTATATTTCTTCAGAAATCTGGCACTATTACTCATCTTAAACTGGAAAGATTTGACAAGAATGGGAAAATTCAGCTGTGCCAGCCTGGCAGGTGTGAGGGGAAAAAAAAAATTGCACAGCAAAGGCCACGGTTGTTTTCAACATTGTGGCCTTTTGGAGCTCCTTGCTATGGGTTTTACCTAATGGCGCTTATTTGGTACCAGCCAGTGGACTAGCAGGTGATTTTTTGAGTCATTTCTGGAAAATATTACACGTGGCTGTTTGTAGAGTTGTTAGTGGAACAAGATCTTTCCTAGATTATACTCGTCTTTTGATTTCTTTTTGCATTATAATCGAAAGAGCGTTTTGTAAATGATTACATTATTAATGCAGAATATATTGGAAGCATGGTCAGATACGTAGAGGGGATGCAATCGATTTAGGTTGAAAAGCAGCTTTAGCTCACTGTCCTGTTTAAAAGCTAAACAGAGCCTCTTCTTGTCTCCATCTGTGGATGGGAATGAAATGGCAGAAAAATCTGCCTATCTCTAGCTAACTAGTCCAACTGCTGTCTACTGGTATTGTTATTAGTAACTGGAAAACTTGTTGCAGGAGGAATCAGCGTAATGCTGACTGCGATGGTTTGGGCTAATTTCACGTAAGCATTCTGACAGGTACAGTTGGAAGCAGAGGTGGGCGGATTCTGATAACACGAGATGCTTCTGAAATTAATAAACATCAATTAATTTAGGTACCCAAAGCTGAGAAAAGGCAGCTACTTTCCCTTAGCACCCTTCTGTGGCAATAAGGAAATTTTACAAAACGTGAGTTTACGTCTAAAACCAGCACAGCTATTAAGGGGAAAGGAAAATAATGTTGATTATGGAAAATACCATGGTAAGACATTGACACGAATAGGAAAGAAATACCTACATTCACAGTACCATGTTTCAGTTCCATCCAACAGAAGAGTATCATCTCTGCATGCTGGTCCTGCTCTCCCCATCCTTTTTTGACCCATGTGCTGCCTCATTGCTTGTTGCCAAAATTACTGAATCATACAATCATAGGATGTTGTGAGTTGGATGGGACCCACAAGGATCATCCAGTCCAACTCCTGTCCCTGCACAGGACAAGCCCAACATTCAGACCATGTCCCTGAGGGCCTTGGCCAAATGCTTCTGGAATCTTGTCAGGCTTGGTGCCATCAGCACCTCCCTGGGGAGCCTGTTCCAGTGCTCCACCACCCTCTGCCTCAAGAACCTTTTCCTCATGGCCAACTTCACCCTCCCCTGGCACATCTTCCTGCCATTTCCTCTGCTCCTGGCATTGGTGGCCAGAGAGAAAAGATCAGCATCCTGCCCCTCCTCTTAAAGGGATTTCTTAAAAGGATTTCTTGTTTTAAATTCTTTTTTTACATTTTCTTGAAACCTGGCCTCGTATGTTGTTCATCACTGGCTGTAAAAAAAGCAGCCAGGTTGGAAGGAAATTAATATAGAAGTTAGAAGTAATTAAAACTCTGTTGGCTGGACACTTCTGAAAAGTGCAGATGACTACCTGTGTCCACATATGCAGTGCATTTGTCTAAGTTACTGGTGTGTGAAAAGCAAGGAACGGAACGAAAGCTACTCCTGCTGCCATAACTGCAGCAGATGCTGCTTGACTCCTGCTATAATACAGAAATATGCTCTTGTGCTTTTACAGCAGCCCTGTCAGCCCTTTTCATCCTACCTCTTGTGCCCTTGATTTCACACCTCTGACCTTACATTTCTTCTGGCATCCTATAACAAATAAATAAATAGACAAGTAGGTGATCCTGTGAGACTCCAAGTTGTTTACCAGAGAAGTAGATATTGGAGAAGACACTACTCAGAGATGCTCTGTAGCTGGCAGTTTAAAATTCACTATTGTTCTCCCTTTTTAATTAATAGGCTTGTATTTAAGATGAAATGTATTCAATTTGTGCACAGTGTAGAGAATGTCACACTACAAGATCGGTTATATACATAGCAATACAATTATCATTCTCTGCTGACAAATGTACCGTGATATTGATAAAAAAGCAATAACTTCAATGTACATGTCAAAATCAGCCCCGATAGCTTATTACAGACTGTTAAATGAACATAAATATCTAATGTTCAGTCTGTAATGTTCATTTGTACCATGGCAGATGAAGGTATAGGTCGAAGAATTAATTTAAAACACAATACCAAGTCTCTAATATTCACCGAGTCCAAGCGATATCTCTTTGCAAGCATTCATGAAAGTATCACAGAATCGTAGTGGTTGGAAAAGACCCTTAAGATCACTGAGTCCAAACATAAACCTTGGAAATGCCACCTGTAAACCATGTCCCTAAGCACCTCGTCTACCTGTCTTTTAAATACTACTAGGGATGGTGACTTCACCACCTCTCTGGGCAGCCTGTTCCAATGCTTGACTACCCTTTGGGTGATATCCAACCTGAACCTCCCCTGGTGCAACTTGAGGCCCTTTCCTCTTGTGCTATCGCTTGTTGCCTGGGAGAAGAGACCGACCCCCACGTCTCTACAACCTCTATGAGGCACTGGTTCCTTAACCCCATGACCAGACTGCACAAAATTGATGACGTTCAGCTAGTTAAACCTCTTTAACTCCCTGAGAATTTTTGGGTCCAGCCACTATCTGCCAGCTTATCTATAATCAACTTTCCAGGTTTCCAAAAAGAGAGCATGGCTCTGTGGGCTGCCTTGGTTGCTGCTGTGCCATCCCAGCTCCCTCCTACCTCGAGCCAAAGTGAGAGCAGAGCGATGGTGCAGGCTTTCCCAGTGGCCAGGTGGGTGGTAGGCTGGTCAGTATGAGTCTTTAATGAAAAAATATCTATCACATGAACACATGTGCTGATTATTATGTATTTTCTAAAGGAAAGGGAAGTGGGGGGTATAGCCTCTGATAGATCCCGTTTCCTCTTTCATTTATCAGCTTTCTTATGCCTTTTTAGAAACATAAGAAAGCAAGTTATGAGTAATGTATTTTGGAGAGGTCCTAGATTAAAACTTTCTACAGTTTTGGAGCTGGTGAGGATGTTGAAAGGTACAGGGCTGAAGTGCTGACACAGGTGGTGATGAGCACGAGAACCTGCTACAGCCTTCTCTCTGTGCTTCACCCAAGGCTTGGGCAATCCCTCAGCACCACAGCATCAAGTGAGCTAAGAGGAGATCAGGTGGAGTCAACCACTTCTTCTCCTCCTCCTCCTACTCCTCCTCCTCTTCTTCTTCTTCTTCTTCTTCTTCTTCTTTTTTCCTATGTAACAGTACAAGTCCATGTTCTCAAAAAACATTGATTGCATTCTGAAAAGGAAAATAAAGTGAGCTTGCACCACTGTAATCATCCTCCTTTATGATCCCACAAAACAGAAGGTTCGATTACATCTGTTCAACAGTGAAAGTCCACCAAAAATATGACGTCTATGATCTGACGTGCAGGTAATGGAAACTATTGTGCCACATTAAAGCTGAGATATAAAACTGAGAACTTTGCTATATGTAAATGGCAAAATACTGTGTCATTTTTTATGAGCATTTGTGTGCAATATTGTCACCTATTTCACATTTTAAAAACAGCAACTACACCCCAGATACTTATATTTTTTCCCCTCGCTCAGTTGTACCTGGCTTTATTTCTTTTATTGAATTATACTACTATATAGTATTAAAGTCTTTGTCCTACTGCAGTTAAAAACAAAGCTGTCACCGAGTGCCACAGAGCTCTTGAAAAATGTTCATGTTTCACTTTAGAGGCATCAGCTTTTAAGTAAAATGTCTCCTTTGAAGTGTATACACTGGACACACATGTAAAGCTGGAATCACATGCATCTCCTGTTATGACTCAGCTGCCCTATATTTGCAACCTTCATTTTGTCAGATACAAGGAGAAAAAAAGTCATGATAGTGCAGACCAACTCACTGCTAATTGTAGTCTCTGAAGAAAATTAAGATGCTGTAATACACCATTAGTGTCTCTACAATTTGTATTAGGCACCTGGATATGTTTCCTTAATTAATAGTTCCTTTAGTGTCCAGATTAAAAATAGCTATGAAGATCTCTGGGTAGATGATACAGCAGTATGAAATAGCATCACACCTGTCTCCGTATCGCAGCTTCCCAAGTGTAAGTAGGAGTCAAAATTTCCCTCCTCATTAAATAAAAACACTGCTAGATAGTACATCACTTGGCATCTCCAAAGTGATGTACCTAAGACATACCATCTGCTACGAAGTTGCAAAAACATAGCCTGAGAAAAGTGGGACATCAAGGTGGAGCTTAATTTTCTTTAGTCAGTTTTCTGTCTATCCTGGACTGAAGCGTGGATGGTGCAGACACAGCTTGTGATGCCTGGCACAGCACAGAAAAATGGTAAGGGAGCACGGCTGTGGATACAATCAGGTAGGAAGAGGGACATTTCAGCTCACTGCTCCCAAGACAGACACATTGTTAGTAACCGGGAAGATATTACTTTTGAAGGTCGCAAGAATCACAGCTCAGAGCTCCCCTGTCCTGGTGAGTGCTCTCAGCACTGAATTACAAACCAGTATGTCCTTTGGCTTTTTCTCCCCCTGGTCACAGGAATTTTTCGAAGTTATTGCAAAGCACAGAGTCTGACTTGGAGCTCAGCTGGTAGTGCTTGCTGAAGGTGGTAGTTTGAAGTTTGAGACTGAAGTGACCATAAATCCCAGATGTCCTACTTGCTGGAGAAGTAAGATGGAGAGAACACCACAAAAAGGAGCAGACACCCAACACCCTTCCTGTCTGTGCATCACTAGAATCATAGAATCTCCTGGTTGGAAAAGATCTCTGAGATCATCGAGTCCAACCATACCTGTCCACTACTAAACTAGATCTCTGAGCACCTCATCTACATGTCTTTTAAATCCCTCCAGGGATGGTGACTCAACCACCTCCCTGGGCAGCCCGTTCCAGTGCCTGAGAACCCTTTCAGTGAAGAAGTATTTCCTGACGTCCAATCTGAACCTTCCTTGGTGCAACTTGAGACCATTTCCTCTTGTTCTATCACTAGTTACCTGGCAGAAAAGACACATACCTGCCTCCCTACACCCTCCTTTCAGGTAGCTGTAGACCACAATTAGGTTTCCCCTCAGCCTCCTCTTCTTTAGACTAAACAACCCCAGTTCCCTCAGCCACTCCTCATAAGGCTTGTTCTCCAGCCCCTTCACCAGCTTCATTGCCCTTCTCTGGACATGAGATTCAGTCTTGGGTTTCAGGCTGAGAAACAGCCTGAGAAATCAAAGCAAATAAAAACGATGACTTTCCAGCTGCATTTACTATGGTATTTTTGGGGCATTCTGAGCACTGTGAGTCTCAGTCAGGTCCCTGAAAGCTGGAGACAGAAATACGGGAACATTCCCATCTGCTGACAGACAGCCTAAGTCTTTCAGACATCCAGCAGCCCAGCTGGAGACACTGCTCTGCTCAGGTTGCCAAACAAAGAGACAATTAGATAAAATCCGGGGGCAGAAAAAGTGGTTCCATTTGGAGTAACAAGGTCATCCTAGTTCAACAACGTGATATCCAGCTCATAAGGCAGGGATGGAGAAGTGGGTCTGGCAACACCAACCACCACCACACAGCTCCTGGCAGTGCTACCTGCAAGTGCTACATCTTTCTGTATGTGTCAGTTGAGTCTTCTGAACTCTTCCCATGCACAAATGTAGCAAATTTCAGGGGAGACCTTGTCACTCCCTACAACTCCCTGAAAGGAAGGTGTAGAGAGGTGGGGGTCGGTCTTTTCTCCCAAGGAACAAGTGACAGGACAAGAGGAAATGGCCTCAAGTTGTGCCAAGAGCAGTTGAGATGGGATGTGAGGAAGAATTTCTTTGCTGAAAGGGTTCTCAGGCATTGGAAGGGGTTGCCCAGGGCAGTGGTGGAGTCCCCATCCCTGGAGGGATTGAAGAGTCGTGTAGACATAGTGCTGAGGGACATGGGTCAGTCGGGGACTTGTCAGTGTTGGGTTAATGATTGGACTTGATGATCTTAAAGGGCTTTTCGAACCTAGGCAATTCTGGGATGCTGTGAAATTCACTGCTTTCTCCTCCCTCCTTTTCTCCAGGCCTGAGGCAAAGGCTGCTGTGGAGACCACCTGGGTTAAATTAGCGCAATTAAACAGTGTTAAGCAGAACTAGGAAATACAAAGCTGTTTTCTGCATTACTCAGGACATGGTACATGGCTGTCATCTTGCTGTCTGGGAGCAGGAGGATGAGCTGTGGGAGGATCACGGAGTGAAACTCTCACCCACGTGCTGCAGCTGTGTTTAAAGTTCCATCTCCTCATCTAAAGCAAATGCCCATTAACATGCTGCCCCTTTTCACTTTCCATGTTTTTTAATTAAAGAACAGGTAAGCAGGGGAGCTTTTCACCTACCAACCTCCAGGACATGATATTGATTTCCAGCAGGATGACCTTACTCCAAGAAGGACATGGAGGTGCTAGAGCACGTCCAGAGAAGGTCAGCGGAGCTGGGGAAGGGTCTGGAGCACAAGTGTGTTGAGTTCCCGGCTGAGGGAACTGGGGTTGTTGAGCCTGGAGAAAAGGAGGCTGAGGGGAGACCTTGTGGCTCTGTGCAAGTCCCTTGGAGGAGGGTGGAGAGAGGTGGGGATGGGTCTGTTCAGCAAAGAAACTAGTGACAGGACCAGAGGAAATGGCCTCAAGTTGTGCCAAGGGCAGTTGAGATGGGATGTGAGTAAGAATTTCTTTGCTGAAAGGGTTCTCAGGCATTGGAAGGGGTTGGGCAGGGCAGTGGTGGAGTCCCCATCCCTGGAGGGATTGGAGAGTCGTGTAGACATAGTGCTGAGGGACATGGGTTAGTCAGGAATCTGTCAGTGTTGGGTTCATGATTGGACCTGATGATCTTAAAGGGCTTTTCACCTGGGCAATTCTGTGTGATCCTGTGATCTCCAGCAGCTGAAACCAGGAAATTTCTGCTGCTTGCTATGGAAGGATGGGTATGGTCAGGGTCATCACGTGGTGGATAAAGGATTGCCAGTGCTGGTCACTGGTTCCTAATTACATGAAAAGTGGCTTTTTAATATCGGCATCCTTTCTCTGTAAATAGAAACATTTGATGGGATGAGGTGTAAGCACACCTAAAACTAGAGATAAACTACACAGCAGAGCTGAACTCCTTCCCCATCCCCAGGTCTCAGGGCAGTGTGATATGGGAAACTATTGAACTGGTCCTCTCGGACCTTCCTCTCTTATCTTTGAGGGTGGGTAAATGGTTGAAGCACAGCATTTAATCTCAGCAGTAGCCAATATTCCAGGTTTTCAACACAGGGAGGAGGTGAAGAAGCTCAACCCTTAGCAGAGCTCCCTTTCTAGTGTCTGCAAAGTCAGAAGAGAAAGAGAGAGTGCAGGAAAACATGCAAGCATCAACAGTGGAGAAAAATAACCATCCTTTTTCTGTTTTACTAACCCAGAATATTACTTGTAGTGTAAGAGATGATTTTTTTTCAGCCTGACTGTCCCTGTAAGAAAGGCTAGAAACACCCTTCAGAGGCTTGTAATGAAATAACATTATTTATCGGTATTAAATATAGATAAACAAAAATGAGAAACAGACTTAATTGAAACCCTCTGTGAAATCTAGATAATCAGTTTTCATTTCCAGGAGGCTTTAACTTCTGTTATTTAATTTATTATTTATCTGTTCTATTTTGATTTTGCTTTTCAACCCCAGTGCTGGGCTTTAGGCACTTTAGAAACACTTGGTGAGAGGTTGGATGTATTGCCCTGACTTCAATTGGGCCAATACTTCACCCATGTTTGAATCTCACTAAGGCTTTGATAAGGTTAATGATCCTACAAAGGTTCTCTTAACTTCAGTGGTGGCACTAATCTTTAATCCAGCCACATTACAGTATATTTCCTAACCACCAAAGTGCTTTTCCTTTTGGACCCCATTTTACCTCCATCCCATGCAAACAGATTGCCATTTCACTTTATTCCTTTAATTTATAGGCATCAAAGTTGCTGAATCAGGAAACTGAGGTTATAGCTGTTGAAGAAACAAATCCCACATTGTGACAAACTGCTTTTTCGGCAGATTTTCTTGTGTTCCTCATTCTGAGTCATTGTCACACATTTTAAAGGCCAGAGTTACATATGAAGCTCTTGATGGTGAGAGTTGTGCCCTTTCTTGTGGTTTCTGCAGGCAGACAATTGCCATCCTGTGTCTCTACTGGTTACCTCTAGCTAATGATGCTTAATTTGTGTCACAGTACTTCCTGCGTCACTGGGGTGTGTGACATTGCCTACCAGAACTGGAAGTCAAGTGGTTAAATTTGACTATGTTAATTGGATTCTAATTAGCCTGACAATGCTACTCATCTTTGTTGAAATGTAGCTTGCTGGGATTCCACCTCTTTATGGGGAGGAAGGAATAAAATTCAAGAATAAGGCAAAAAAAAATATGCTAAAACTGTGTAGAATAACCTAAATTTCTTGTGTTTAGCTATAGTAGTAATTGGCTGTGTACTTCCTCAAAAATCAAAATTTAAAAATGTCTGTGACTTTCAGGGTGGTGGCCAGGGGAAGCAGAGCATCGTTATCTCTTTAGAAGCAAGATGCACTGCTAGCTCTATTCATTTAGACAAGTATTTTCTGGCCCCAAAAACCATGATCTGCAGTTATATGGACAAATTTATCCTCAGGATATACCTTTGAGATAAGGAAGTCAGTTTATCCCCATTTTGCAGGCTGAGGGGACTGAAGCTCAGGGTGATTAAATGGTTTGCCCAAAGTCACATTGGAAAATCCTAACAGAAGCAGAGAGGAGCTGCAGGTCCACATTGCTCCTCTCCAGCTTGACACAGGAACCTTGCAATACTTTAAGGAATTATTAAAATGTTAAATAAGTTGAAATGAAAGGCTGTGTCCAGAGCTGGACTCATCATTTGGGTTATTCACTCAGTTCTTTGAAAAATACACAAATGCGGCAGTATTACAAATGCAATTACAGCCAACGGAGAATTCTCAAATGAAGGGCAAATCAAAAGGAAACCATCTATGTTTTATATATCTGTGGTCTCTTCCATCTCAACAGTGATAGAGAGCATGGCTGCGCATACATATCTGAAACATATGTTGGTTTTTGTGCTTGTCAGCTAGTTAGGCTCTGGGGGAATTCTCCCACAGCGGTTACGCTGAGATAGAGCAAGAAAGAGGGCGAACAGCTCGTGGGCTTTAAGATCTTCTTCTGTTCCTCGTTGAGATACGAGCAGGAGTGCCTGCCCTTGTCTTCTTCCACCCACTCTCATCCTCCTTTCACGCCTGGAGTTTCCATCCTTTTCCTCACTGAGAGCACTCGGGAGCAAATTGTTCAGGATGGAAGGAGAGAGATGGGCACAGATGTGACCACCTGCTGCATATGCCTTTCTTCTCATGGGCTTTTAAAAAGGCACCTCATATTTTAAAAAGGAGGAAGAAGAGACAGTGGCCTTTGGTGTTGCTCAGCACTGACACAGCTGGAGCTGGCTGGGGGTGGTGGGGTGTTATTTTTTACAGGTTGGCAACCAGACGCTTCTTGCAATTATATACTTTTTTTTTTCTCCAGAGATCGCCTAAGTGTAGATGTGCCAACACGGGTTCCGGTTTTACCACAGCTAATTCTCTTATTTCAAAGAGAGGAAATATCCTCGGACAAATCTGCTTTGTCAAGGTTGAAAACGTTCCACACCACAGATGGTGACCATAAGGTGCAAGTGAGTTTTCAACTGAACTGGTGACACCCTACCCATTTGCTTCACTGCTGAAGATTTTAAAACTAGTTTTTGTTATGAGAAGCTGAGCAAGATACTTCTCTCCAAATGTCTCTTCCTCCTGTTAGCTCCTCACTTCCATATTCATGGCACTCCTGCTGCTACTAGCACTACCATGCGTAGCACCTACTGCAAATTGTCCAGTTCCTGTTGTTAGGATGGCAGTTTCCTTTGGTTTTTGAAAAATTCATTAAGCAGGGGAGTGGAAGGGACAGCAGAGTCCTGTTATGGTCCAGCACCCTATTGTAGGAGACTTTTTTTTTTCCCAGGTGTGCTCCTACACCATGGTTTGTTGTGGTTGTAACCAGATGAGTACCTCTACTTTTATGCAAAAGCAACTGGTTGCGTTTAGATGATCTGGTGTGTTGCAGGATTAAAAAAAAATGCTACCTGCAAGGTTATCGTGGGGATTTTCCCAGCAATGGTTTGGGGATTTTCAGGCCCTTCTAACACGGTGTGAGATTTTTCTTGTGGACTGAACAGAGCCTCAACAGGAGTGGTGATGGCAGCTTACAATAATTGGTACCGTGCTCTTCTGATTCCTCTTAACTGAGGGGTTTTATGTTAATTTGAGAGAACCCACCTGTGGTTGATGGCCTCAGTAGCTGCATCTAATTTTTCACTTTTGTAAATTCCCCGATTTCATCGTGATGCCTCTGTTACTATTTTGCGGTGCAGTCATCGGTCCTCACTTCTCTTTTCTCCCTGACTAATTCCTCCCACCAAGACAAATCAAGTTTAAAGGTGGGGGTATAAAGGTTGGCTTGCTCCAGATACAACAACAAAAATACAAGTCTCAAAGGAAACCTGATTCTGTTTCTGGGAAACTAAAACAAAAAGTGAAAGTCAGTGGCTAGGTCTTCCCTCCCTGAGAAGCTCACCTTCCTTTTCCTTGGGTTTCTTTAAGTGTCTGACTTCAGGAGGGGTTTGTTAGCAGAAGAGCAGTAGTCTAGGGACATAAATTACTTCAACTTCATAAGGAAGTGGTGTTAAGTATTAAATGTTCTTTGGTGCAGCTCCTGCAGTTCCTCACCCTCCTCACTTGTGGTGCATCTTTTTAGAGTGCAAAGCTATATATACATCATGTAGGTGTAATTCACACTCGCTCTCTTCCTCATTTTGGGGCTAAATTCAATATAAACAAGTGCGGATCCCTGGATTAGAGCTGCTACGTGGCTCCCACAAAGAGAAGCCCAGTATATATGGGCCGTCCTGGCCTCCCTCACTGTTATTCTAGCACCATTCCTAGCTATTTCTTCACCTCTGACATGTCTCCATACCACCACTTCCCCATTTCTCTGCTCTGTCTCCAGACCACATACTCCTTTCCCTGCTTTGCTCAATCTCCCTTTGGCTTCTCCATTGTGGGTGGCATTCCCATCCCAGCTCATCACAAGCTCTCCATCTACCTCCTCTCCTGCCACTTTCTAACACAGCTTCAACCTGTAGCTGATCTCTCCTGGATCCCATAACATCCCTTGTGTTGACTGCATGGAGCATAAGTTCTTTGACTTCTCTTTCAAGACCTACCACGACATTGCCCTTCTTTACCTCTGGCTTTCATTTATCTGTTGCCTTTATATTCAGTTTCCAAGCTACCTCTTTAAACTTTCTCTGTTTTGCCTCTCAAATCCATCCATCATTATGGTGTTTGCAAGAGACTTGACAAGAATTTGGTCATACCTATCACACTGACCCATTTGTCTCATTATCTTCTTATGTCACTTGCTCTGGTTCAGCTTTATCACATACCTGAGGGTTTTGGAAGCTGTAAGAGTTATGCTATTATGGAAGGATCGTGACATGAAAATAAGAATCACCAGATGTTCAGAAGAAGAACAAGACTGAAAGCTAGGCCTGTATCTTCACAGATCTTTTTTCTGCTGGTTTCAGTGGGAGCAAGACTGAGTATTTTTCTCCCCGGTGCTGCTGTAAATTATAGCAGCTCCACTTTGAGTCCTCTGCTTGTCAAATGCTCTGTTCCTGACAGATCAATGGCAAATTTTTAGCTCTTTCGGGGCCCACCTTCTTCAAGCCTGTGGACATGATCTGGTTAGTGAAAAGAAGAAAGATAGTCTCCATGCATACTCAAAATAACCATGTTAACATAAACTGTGGAAGTATTGTAAATAGGTGCTTCCACTGCTTGAGGAGACATGCAAACTATTTGCCATTCCTTATACAGCATGTAATTTAAATATTTTAAAACCTGAAATAAATTACTGATAATAAAATTCAACAGTGTAATACTTCTTTGAATATTTTAAATCAGATATAAATTGTTCAATGAAGTTGATCTAGTCTTAGCATACTTTTCAAGAGATTTAATAGTGCATGATTTAAATGTATGATACCGTTCTGGTATTGTATGGCATATTACATAGATTTAAATAGTCCCTGTTGGGATGAAGGTTTCATAGCTCAGTGTTTCTGTACTTTGACAGATACATTTGCTGGTCCAGCAATAGTATCCAATAGCTGATGATCCTAACGTGAAGGAAGCTTAATTTCTATATAGCAATTTTTAGCTGGCATAGTCGTGCATATTAAGCACCATCTTTGTGACCATTTTGCCGATACTTTTACAGGGGGGAGAAGAATTAAATCTATATCCAATATATATTACTAAAAACAATGTTAGTGCCATCTTTTGGGCAAGATTTTAAAGCACATAAGTCAAGAAATTTGATGGTCTAATTCTACAGTAACCATTCTTGAGACCATTTGTGCAGCTCGTGTTCTTCAAGTGAATAGGTTTAAGACAAATGAAAAAGCTTTACGACACTTCTGCAGTGATGTTATTTTGGGTTGCAGAGCAGTCAGACAGTATTGAAAAGTAGGACTTTTTAATAGTGTGTAGTGGTGTCACTACTTCCAGCTTCTGACTCATCAGTAACTATTGCATATTTCTCAAGTGGAGGATTTTTTTCCAGTAACTTGATGTTCTGAATGAGTTTGTAGTGAAATGCTGAGCCAGTGTTAACTCTGAGTAAAACAACAGCTTTGATAGCATCTACATTCGTTCAGTTTTTCTTTTTCCTTCACATATTATTCAGCTCATCAGAAACTTATTCCTCTGGACTATTGGTTCTGTTGAATACTGAACAGACCACACATCCTAAATAAAGATATTTTATCTATAAAATAGAACTATCTGTTTAGTTGATGAGATGAAAAATTGTATATATCCTCTAATTTCTACAGTTGGTCTTAGACAATGGGCCATCTTAGGAAAAAACAGAATTGGTCCAGTAAAACCAGAACTGATGGTTATCTATTACATTACTATTATCTAAAACTTACACCATACGTTTAATACCAACACGCAGAACTTGTTTATTTTGGGTGTAAAAACAACAAGTGAATTTTCAGTTAAGGTTCAATTAAGATCTTATAGCTGTTTTGGATTTTGTTTTATTGGCTTCAATTAATGTACATATATTTTTATGTCTATGTAGCTCAGGAGTCAAACAAACAGCTCAGTCTGTTTATTTAAGAGATTGCATCATCACACATCTGACAAATGCACTCGCTGCATTTACAGCATCATCGCACTGAGTGCATTTATTTGAACTTTCTACCATGTACATGGGATCACACATTCAGATAAACACAGCTGTGTTTATTTCAGGCTGCACAACTCCAGATTGTAGATGTACGTCTGGAGCCAGTGGACTGCACATGCACTGCACAGGATTTTCAAACTCTTATAGCTTCCTTATTTGTCAACCAAATGTCCAAAATGCATCAAAGGCTTTTATCTCATTTAGAGCTAGATAAAAGATATAAAATAAGGTAGAGATATAAAAGGAGACCTTATCATTATATGCTTCAAAATTGTATAATATTTGCTGAATACTTTATTGCATAAAAATATTTAACCATCTTTGTTACAATCAATATCTATACTCCCATTTGGCTGGACACGTACACATGAATGTCTTCATTTGTGTCTTGAATTTGCAAACCACTCCATTGACTTCAGTGTTGTCACCCTAACATTATGATGGGTTGTTCACCAAGGCTTTGGTTTTGCTTTTACTATTCAGGCAAGTAACGTTGCTCATGTGACTCAAAGTCACTTGTTTAATGACTTCACCGTTTGCAGATTTGGGCCTAAAGATGTTTCTTTATTTGCAGTATGAGTGAGCAAACCTATTCTTAACAGGGAAACAAAAGAACAGCATTGTGTGGCATGGCCGTGGTTGGTGCTGTGACATTTTTAAGTTGCCATTGTGGTAATTAAGGCCTTGATGAATCAAAGTCTTGAAATCTGATGTTCGGTAAGCCCCTGGTGTTACTCATGTGCTTGAGTTGAGCTTAGGTGTAATTTTTTGCATTCTTTTGTAAGAATACTGGAAAAAGCACGTCTGACCCAAGAACTCAGCTCCCTACCTTCAAAATCTCTTGCATCAAAGAATGAAGAACTTCACCAAGAGCTGTGCATGCTCAGGCTTTGAGTATTAGACCCCAAAGTCCACACAGGACTGAAATGGCTAAATGTACCTATATATTGAGATACTTCCCCCTCCAAAAAAATAAAAATAAAAAAAATAAAAATAAAAACAAAGTTGTATAGGTAAGACCTGATTTTACACCCGTAAGTCAAATGCATTTAAAAAAAAAAAATCTCT
>NW_010321453.1:34108-49628 GCF_000700745.2 Antrostomus carolinensis
TTATGCTACAACTTAGACTTTGGATGCTTTTGATTGTAGTAATTTTACTCAAGCAGCTCAGGATAATAAAGAAAATGACTCAGAGAGCATCAATGGAAAACTGGCAGCTCTAGTGAGCAGCTGACACCCATGAAAATGTTTGAAAAATATCCCTATTTATAAATAATTCTGCTGACAGCATCATATACACGTTGTATTTCTTTCCTCCCCTCCTCGCTGAAGAGATTAGCCTGTAGAGAAGACCTTTGTTTCTTAAAGTTTTCTTTGTGTACGTTGCTCATGAATAGCAGGAAGCCAACATCCTATCTTTGTGCCTTCACTAGCGGTGCCACGCAATCACAAGCCAACTGCTGGCCATCCCTTCCCCGCCTACAGCACCTCACGGTGAGCCCATCACCACTTATCTTGGGATGCACCCAACTCATGCTATGGGTCTAAAGAAAGCAACGCTGTTGAGTCCATAAAGGGTTTGCTGTTAGTGGGAGGATGGGGGTTGGACCCACACCAAGCTACTGCAGAGGTTCTCTCCTCCAGCTCTCGCCTCAGGGCGGAAGCCCTCAAAGACTGAAAGACGTTTTTACCCCACCACGTGAGCAAACAGAAATATATACATCTGCCACTGAAGCATAAGGGGTTTCTAAATAAAATGTTGTCAGCCACTCACTGAGTGCTAAAGTAGTGTTAAGCTGCAGAAAACAGTATTTCCTTTGGCATTTCAGGCAGTTTCGAACCAATGTTTGAAACTCAAAACCAGTGCCAAGCCTAAACACATCTGGTTGATCCCAGGCCACAAATAGCACGGGAATGCCTTCAACCCCTTCCAGAACTGCCATACTGAAAGCTTAATTCCAAAATAGAGCTGACAAAAAATACTTGTCAGCATGATGCCACACGACAAAACTCAGCAAAGCATGATGCAACCGTGAGATATCCAGACATAACATATGGTGCAAAGATTGGAATTAGTGAAGACCGATCACCAAACTTAGATTGCAGAAGGCAAAAAATAAAATCAAACATTAGTACCTTCAGCCAGATTTTTTTTTTTTTTTTTTTTTTTAATTTTCAAAACATCAAATTATAATCTTAGTGTCATTCAACTGAATGCTCCAGAGTGGTGCAGCCATGCAGCCAGTTGGTCATTATTTTATATTTTGTGCTATTTTTATGCGTATAAAAATGCTGGTATTCGGTGCCTGAAATGCAGAGCCCTACTTTGCATGTCTTATTGCTGGAGCAGATCGTTAGGAACTTATTAGTGAACTGGCCTGATTCCTCAGGCGTATTTATCATACTTAGCTAATGTGGCATGTGACCAGAACAGGAATAAACTTCACACCAGAGCCCTCCCATCCTGTCAGTTGTAAAAGTGTAGTATTCTCTTGATTCTTAAAGAAGCAAGCACACTGAGAGGAAGAGTACGGTGGAGGGTAGGTGAGAAAACCCCAACCGAGAGTGAAGGATGGGAGATCAGCAGCAGCAGCACCAGTGTGGAAGGAAATCCAGCAAGAAAAAAAAAAGAAAAGTTTTCAGAGCACTGAAAGATCTCGACTTCTAGGAAAACTCAAGCTGCTCCTTTACGAACCTGATGTGCTTTCTTTTCCTCTGCAGTCACTGCCAGGACTCGAGAGCAGGGAAAGTCAGGCATAAAAAAAAATAAAAATAAATTTCACTTCCCTAGCAAAGTTGCTAGGAATGAATACCAGGGAATATGCTAATTTTTTTGCCCGATCTAGTCACAGCTACCTTCAAGTCCCACTGTGAAAGTTCACATTTAATAAGGTGTGATTAACAAATGCTCAAGGAAGCCAAAAATTGTATGTTATGAAATGAAGGGGAGATCTGACAGGAAGGAAAATACAGGAGAAACCACAGATAGAGAAACCTAAGTGACAGGGGAATTAGTGGATGTTGGAAACTGGGACTCAAACTACATTTCTTTGTACGAGAGTTTCCTGAGCTTGCACACATACAGGGTTTCTTTTTTCTTTTGTTTTTCCTTTATTTTCCTTTACAGTAAAATTGAAAATTCAAGCTTGGTCTATTAAATTATAGCACTATTGCTTGTATGATCTGTTTCCTAAATACACATTTCTGCCAATTTAACCTCTTGGTTAAAAGTCAAGCTTGAAGAAAACGCTGGGCTCTGAGCTGTACACATATTTTGGCTTTGAACCTCCAGCTTTGACATGGGAGTGCACTGAATCCAGAGCCAGGAGGTGGCTACCTGCCATTCGGAGCATAAGTTTTGCCATGATGGGGAAATCCCACAGTCTTAACTGGGGACATTTTAGTGTGATCAAATCACTTACTCAAATCAGCTTAAGATCCCAAAGCACTCTTGACCTATGCACTCCTCAAATGCCAATGCTGCTGGAAGAAAACCCTCATGGGTGAGGTGGGAGCTTTCCCAATGCTACCAACCACCCAGCTGGATGCAGAAGCTATGCTTGCCCACATCCCTACCTCATCTCAGCTGTCCTGCTGAGCCCACTCAGAGCAACACGCTACCATCCCTTCGCTAGTATCTCCATAGTTGCTAATTTTGTTCCTATTTTGTTCCTCATAGACCTTCTGCTTTGCCTTGTTACCTTTTTTTGTGTCCTTCTCCTCATTGAACTACTGCCCAACACTGTCTCAGTCCCTTCCTCTAACTTACTTTTCCCTAATGTCTTGTTCCACTTCTCCACAACACCGCTCCTTCTCCATTACTTCAAATTTCCTGATTTTTTTGGTGCATGCTGAATTTGATGCCCACTACACCCTTCTTACCCCACATTTCCATCCTCTTCAAGCTGTGTTCCATCCAGTTGCCCAGCACTTTTCCTCTGCTTTCCTTGGGAAATTGTGGATGCCCCCTCCCTGGAAGTGTTGAAGGCCAGGTTGGATGAGGCTTTGAGCAACCTGGTCTAGTGGAAGGTGTCCCTGCTGATGGCAGGGGGTTTGGAACTAGAGGATATTTAAGGTCTCTTCCAACCTAAACCATTCTATGATTCTATGATCCTTAAACAGAAGTCAACCACCTCCATTGCTTCTCATCCAGAGTTGCCTCCACCTGCCCTTCCCCAGGGTTTGGTGATGTGCTCATCCCTCAGTCTTTGCCTGCTTTCTCATCCCTTGCACGCGGTGCTCGTCCAACACTACACCTCCTGCTCATGCTACCTGGGGCCTCTGCCCAGCCAACACAGAGGTAACCTGGCAGGGAATCATCCATATTTTATAAATTAATTTAGAAACTAGAAGATTAAAATACTTAATATTTTAATATGAATTTATACTATTACTAAAAAGGCTATACTAGAGCTATTTAGTCTACCACATTCATACCAAGGACTCAATTTTGATCTGAGGGAACATGACAGCTCGAGCAAAGTTCTTTGTTCAGACACCACACAACATACCTTAGCAGTGTGCAGCATGCAGCTGTTACAACACTAATTGAAATATGTTTTTAAATGTATCGGGTTTCTGAACATTTGTGGAAGAATTATTTTTTTTTTTTTTCCCTGTGTGCAAAACCTGGTATTTCAGCCATTTAAAAGAAGTGCCTAATCCCTAGAATGCATTAGCAGGCCATAAAATAAAGCTGAAATAAGGTATTTTAAACTGGGGATGGGGAGAAGTCCACAATTGTAAGTGGATGGGGAGAAACCTACAACTGTAGGTGGATGAGGAGAACCTACAACTGTAGGTACTGTAGGTGGATGAGGAGAACCTAAGTGAATGGGTAGAACCTATAGCTGTAGGTGGGAAGAACCTACAACTGTAGGTGGATGAGGAGAACCTACAATTGTAGGTGGATGTAGAGAAACTTAAAACTCTGGGTGAATGGGTAGAACCTACAGCCGTAGGTGGATGGGGAGAAACCTACAGTTGTAGGTAGATGAGGAGAAGTCATACAGTAAGAGCATTGTCCTACAGTGTCATAACATCAGTGGAGCAGAGATGGGTTGAAAGGAAGCAGATTTGAACATCCCACACTACAGGATTACCCAGTCTCATCTTAGATGACCTGTGTCTTCCATGAAGGATGGAGCTAGGAGAGAGGTACCCAAGGCAGCTCAAAGGAGGGCTCATGAGACACTTGTGTGCTGTCAGGTGGATGCGTGATGTAGATGCCACATTTTGCAGTGAAACTAAATAATAAATCTCTCCAATGTCTAAAGGAAATGTTTGGGCTTTTTTTTTTTAATTCCACCATCTGCAAAAAAAAAAGTTCCCACAGGGGCCTGAGCTCAATTTACAGAGAGGAAATTTAATAACTAATCTGTTTTCAAAGTCTCTAAAATCGCATTTCTGTTAAAACAAAACAACAGGAAAAAAAAAATCTCAAACAGTAAGTATCTCTGAATCTTCCAAGGCTAAAAGTCTCTGACTGAAAAGCTACGCGTTTCCCATTTGCAGTGGTATAAAAGTCACAAGACATCAGATCATAAGCCTTCCCTGGTCCCAGACTAAATGTCACCCATCCTCTGCCTAAGGCAAGTGGGTCTTTTTTTTTTCTATGGGAGGGGGCTAAACAAAAATCCCACTCTTTGGAGGAAAGAAGGAAACATTTTTTGGTGACAGTTTGGTTTTATTTTTTTAAAAGCAGTTCTTTTGAAGCTGCTTGGGGGTTTGGATGTTAGATGTAGTCCCAATGGAGATGGATTAGTGGCCAGAGCACAGCGAAGCGGTCAGAGGTGCAAGATAAATGCAATTTATATATAATTGGCCAAGCTGCACCTGTTCCATCTTGAATAGGAGAGCTTGTCTACAGAACAAATTTCACAAGCATAAAATATCTCCTTTTTTTTCCCCTTTATTTGAGTGTAAAACGGAGAATTCTAAACTTGTATCAGAGTAAAGCAAGAAAAAATAACCTTTAAATAGCATGTAAATTTTTTATGAATCAAGCTCTAAATAAAGAAAACTCCTGAGCTGGGAATTCAAAATACTAGCCAGAGAGAGCTGATTTGCTACCAGACTCAAGAACAATATTTAGTTTACAGAATCAATCTGGAAATAAAACCAGTGCTTGCATCAGCATGAAAGCTACAAAAATAAAAGAAAAAAAAAAAGGTCTTAATAAAATATACAGTGGAAAAGGAAAGGATGAAAGCACTAGCACAGCTATGAGGCCCTCGACAGCCCACACAAGTAATAAAATAGAATATGATGTAATATAGAACAACAATGAAAGGATTTTAAATTTCTAGGTAGGATTCTGAAAAACTGTTTCCAGCTTTTGTTGCAGAGCCGGCACGCTGCAAGTTTCCTTGAGAAGCTCCGCTAAAGCTGGTGTGCAGCAGAGATGGGTGTCGACAACGGCAGAACAAACACTAACTTTCACCTTACTCCTGAATCAGCCCAACGCAGCGTTGATGATCAAGGCGGGCTGGGTTCCTACCCAGGAGCCAACATATTTCTCTGTTTCTAGATGCTCCATTCTGTTTGCTCTCCTGCTCGCTTACCTACCACTGTTTTCCCTCCTTATCTGCAACACAAAGGTTTTTTTTTGGTCACCAAATGGCACCAATGCTTTACCATGAAGGCAACCATCTTCTTCACCTTCAGTAAGGAAGGTGTCTCAAACCTTGTGCTAAGCAGCTTGGAGAAATCTGAGATTAGATGAATGCTCAACTCATTTCAGCCTGCCCAAAGTTAGGCTGAGTTCTTAGGATTTCACGGGGAAATAATGTGAGCACTGAGTTCCTGTGCTACCTGCTATGCTCTGCACTCTAATTACTGCATCCCCTTGTTTTAAAGAAATAGGATTTTGTGAACTTGAACTCTGAGGGACACATAACTTTTCTGAAAATTAAATGGCATCCCAAAATTAACTTGGCAGAATTTAGTCCTGCAACAAGCAGTGGCCTCTAGTCTAGATATCAGAGCAGCCAGAACCAATGCAATTCACTCACTGCAGTAACGCAATAAATTTTCCTTCTCCACATGAAGCTAGAAGCTATTGCAGAACACCAGGAATACTACATAAATTGAAAATTATGGATTATGAAATTTGGGCCCCTGATTCTACTGTGCTCAGTCTGTAGCAGGCATGGCATATCACAGAGCTTCTTGATCTGCAGCCACATGGTCCTGCCAAAAGTTCTTGGGTTGACACAAAGAACCAGCCAAATCCCATTCTTCTCCTTGCACTGCTAGGGAACCTCAGCTCTACTGCAATACCTATGACATTCCTGTCTTCTCCTTTACAACAACTGATGTAGCACGTGATTAAGGCAGCTCATGTATTTTTACCTGTCAGTGTTATTTTTTGCCTCCAAAAAATATCTCTGAGGTAAATCTTTGGAGGCTGCAAAGTAGGAACACGGCCTCTGCCTGACTCTTTTAACCCTCATTCTAGTATTGGTTGCAGTAGGTATGTGGACCATGAGAAGTGGTGACAAATAAATATCTAATTGTTCAAATATTAGAAAAAAGACCTAAAAAAGCACATAGATTTTTTCACATAGGAAAAAGGACATGGGTATACACAAGATTCATTATTTGTGCTTCTCCAGGAAAGACAGGAAGTATTCCAATTCGTCCTAAAATATGTTCTTAATGAAGTAACAACAGATAATGATCAGCTGGTCAGAAAACAGCAACATACTCAGAAAAGTAGTGTCTCTTTTTTAGCTTGCAAAAAGTTGATTGAAAAATCTGGGCCTACTCTTACAATGACCCCAAAAAGCAGAAGATGGTGTTACTCTCAATTCAGTTCCTTCCACTGAACACGGACTGCAGTTTCGCACCTAAGTTATTAGTGCAATTACAAGGTTTTTTTTCCAAAAGTATCAAATTAATTTGAAATTCACTTAAGATGCATGCTAAGCCATTAGCCAAAGTCCCAGTGCAGTGTGCCTCCTGAAGGCTGTGAATGAGTTATGGAGGCTAGCCCAGCCAAGGTCTTCAGAGCTCCCAACCACCTCTATCTAACGGTAGCGTGATGCGCAGAGGCTCCATAAAAGCAAGCACATCCTTAATATTACTTCACACTTTATATAGCGACTTCCATCGCAGGATTTCAGTCTGCATGAATTAAGATTTACAACACCCTGGAGAGATGGGCTGGTATCATTTCCCTCTGTTTCAGAGATGGGTGGAGGTGAGAGGAAGATGAAGCAATTTATTGAAATTTGCAGAGGAAGTCTGTGGCAAAGCAGAAAAGAGCACGGCGTGCTCAGCCCCAGCGCCTGTGCCTTTGCCACAAGACCATCCTTCCTGTCTATAAAATCACAGAATCACAGAATGTTAGGGATTGGAAGGGACCTCAAAAGATCATCTAGTCCAGTCCCCCTGCCGGAGCAGGACCACCTAAGTGAGATCACACAAGAAGGCGTCCAGGAGGGTTTTGAATGTCTCCAGAGAAGGAGACTCCACACCTCCCTGGGCAGCCTGTCCCAGGGCTCTGGCACCCTCACTGTAAAGAAGTTTCTTCTCAAGTTTAAGCGGAACCTCCTGTGTTCCAGCTCACACCCATTGCCCCTTGTCCTACCATTGGGCATCACTGAGAAGAGCCTGGCTCCATCCTCATGACATTCACCCTTAACATATTTATAAACATTAATTAAGTCACACATCAGTCTCCTCTTCTCCAAGCTAAAGAGACCCAGCTCCCTCAGCCTTTCCTCAGCAGGGAGATGCTCCACTCCCTTCATCATCTTGGTGGCTCTAAAATGCCACGCTCCAGCTTGTTGATGTGCTGTAGTTCTAGCATATTAAAGACGACACCGTATACATGTTCCGGATCATAAGGCTGAGTCCCATAAAATTGGCAGACATAGAATTGAGAAGCCGAAAGGGACGGAGCAAAGAAGGAGAAAAGTCCCCACGCCGCAGCTGTGTGGTATTTTTCGAGGCAGTAGGTTCCCATGCTACTTAAGGACCAGAACATGTTTTTGCTTTTACAAAATGCAGTTTATTTTGCAAATCAAGGTGATTGCACACATTTCAGCTTGTCAAATTTTCAGCCTTTCAACCATATGTCTGTCGATCTTATGGACTACCAACTTTATGGGATTCAACCATATGTCCAGATCCCGATATATATGAAGGCCAGTTCTAACATAAGAGCTTTATGGTAGTAGTGTAGTAAACCATAATGTTTGCAGATGGCTGTAATAAAATCATTCAGGAGAGGAAAGGTGCAGGGATGTAAAGCCTTCAAAGCTTCTTCTACTGAATAAACAATTTGATCTGAATAATGTAGTAGGAAGCATATTCCACCAATGAACTAGCTGATCTACTCCAAAATATTGCTTTTAATTTTCTTTCCTAATCCCACATGTATTTTAACTTCCTTTTTTATTTTCCTTCATGGGATTGTCTTAAAATTTAGGAAAAAAAAAATATAAGAAGGAAAAATAGCAAAGTAAAGTTGTTGTTTGTTGTTTGTTGGGTTTTTTTTAAATAATTAGTCCACTTCTGAATTGTAAATTTTTCATATGTGAAATGGCAAACGGTTATATGCGGCCTGGAAGATGTATTAATAGAGAGGTATAAGTTTTTTACTGTCACATGGTGAGACTGAAGGATGATGTGACTTTCTTAATTTCCTGGAGTGGGACTCAGCTTTCAAAATTAAGGAAAGTGTCCTCCTGAGTAAGTTTTTTCTAACTCTAGGAAGCTGGAGTTTGGTTTATGTCCTGCTGCACAATAATTCACGTGATAATTCACCTTCCCTTTGTCAAATATAACTTGATATCTCTATTATTTGGGGAGCTCCAGTCCTGTTTTTCTCGCACTGAAACACGCTGAGCCAATGTGTCCCCCTTGGAGAACACTCCACCTCTGGGCTTATGCCTGTCCTGGTTGACAGTGGGGAAGTGACCTCTGCCTGCAAGGGGAACCACAGCCAACATAGGTGTGATAGAGGGTCATTTTCAAACCAAAATATTTTTTAAGCTGACAATCCGTGGTGAGATTTGGCAAGCTTCCTTGAAGTAGACAAAAATCAGTTCCTACTTGGGAAAGAAGGAAACCTTCCCTGGGCATTAACTGAGAAGTGAAAAAGTGAAATGTAACCTTCCTGCACTGCTGGCATGTGAAATCACGGTGAGAGCAACCCCCTTGAGCTGTTTACTTTCAGATAACACGGCCAGAGCCAGCTCTCGCACTGCTAACGTCAGTGGAAGTTTTTCTATTGGATTAAATGGTGTGGGGTCAGATAGTGTCTAAGAAACAAGAAATACACTGTCACTCTTCCTTCCCATGCCAGACTTTGTGTTGACCAAGTTGCACTCGTTTCTGAGTGCTAGGGCCTGCCTTTCTGAAGAGTGCTAGCGCAAGGGCTTGTCCTGCAAGATGCTGAGCACCACGGTTGCCACCATGTTCAGCATGACATCTCGCCCAGCACCTGCCAGTATTCACCCCATCACATCCAACAGTCCTTTCCCAAGTAATAACCATTAAAAAAACCCCCTAAAAAGTACATTGAACTGAGCAAAATGTATTATTTCTTCCCTGTTGAAAGCCTCAGCACCTGCCCAAACATTCATTGCCCAAGGGTACTCATGAAAGACTGTGAAAAGCACAGCACAGACCTCAACCCTCCCCTTATCTCACGCAGCCGCTCTACCTGTGTGCTCGTATTTGTGTCGCAGCAGGGAACTGCTCTTCTGGAATGTCTTGTCACATAAGTCACACGCATACATGCCACTTTCTGTCTTCTTGATCTTCTTTCGGGACAGACAGGAGTCAGAGTCCGTCATGTCGTCGAGGCCGGACATGTAGTCTGGGGTTCCATCAAGCAATTCTCCCTGTGAGGGAACCACCCGTCAGCAACACCCGCTTCCACCACCGCTCCTTCCCACGGAGGAACCAACCACCCCAATAAAGTTAAAATCATGTCTGCTGAGGATGGTTGTCCCTCTTCACTTAGGAACCTGTTGGTAATGAAACTGCAGCTGATGGGAACTGTGGAAATAATGAGGAGCTTCCTACTTCTCTGCCTTCAGCCAGCTTCCTGTCTTTGAGCGCTCTGCAACAACGTGATTTACACAAGCAGCGATATTTATCGTATCGGTATTAAATATTTTCAAGGAGCTTAAAATGCAAAGGGGAGGCTCTTCATGGACAGCAAAAAGTATTGAAGTAATTTACAGAGGTAAGTGTAAGCAACAGCTAAGAGAACATTCCTTTCCAAACACAGAGATTTGGATATATTCTGTATCTGTAGAAAGGTTTTAATTGAATTTTATATTTAGGTACAAATGTTATTATTATGCAATCCATTTAAATGTATGTCTCCCGACTAAAGGCCTCAAGCTATATTTTTATATTTAATTTTGTAATTTGAAATAGGGAATATTAATAACACTTTTTATCAATGCTCTATCTATGTTAAAACAGCCTTCAGCATTAAGCAATAATGAATGTGGATCAGTAAATTATTAAATTTCTCGATATTTATTTTGTCTTGATCCAAAGAGAGTGCAAACTTGCATGATAACATACATTTCCATTTGCTATCACACAGTTCGGTTTTCTTAGACTAGGTTTGCACTAATTAATATTAGAGAAGATTAAATAGGCTTAAATACATTTACAAAGAGGGCAGATGTACTGTAAATTGGAATAGTGGAACAGCTGTTATGGAGGTGCAGTGCTATTTATGCTCCTATTGTGCAAAGAGGGATTACAGCCTGTAATGTAAAACCATACCTGATTTTCACATTTGAAACTATAAAACATTTACTACTCAGTAAAATTACTAATAGACCATAATAGGACATAGGGGAACACGCACAAATGTAAAAAAGAAATTATTAATCTATAATCAGTTAATCTCATTTCACTAAACTCTGGACATTATAGCTGAATACACCGAGCAAGTAGATATGAGTATGTGACTTCTGCAGAGCAGCTCTTTGCTATAGGCATGCAAGCACTGAAATTGTTTGCTACTCATGTATTGACTCTGGGACAACCTGAGAAAAGGCTTAATGGTTGTACCCAGAAGTTCTGACCCAGATTACAAGTCCACATTGTCTGTGATTAAGGGCCCTAGCTGCTACCTCTCCAAATAATTTTGTTTAATCTCTGGGTTTTTTCGAAGCTGTTCCAGATGACTGGTGGGGATTAGAGGACTGGTAGTCTGGGAAGGGCAGCAGGTGGGATAAAGGAGGGGGCTATGTTGAAGCAACACGTCAATGCTTCTCAACCCCAAGACAATCATGAGAAGCGAGAACACCTTTCCTGTGCACAATGTGCAAGCAATCCTCCAAAAAACACAGAGAAGGAAGCTTTGAGGACTTTCAATGGGATAAAGCTGCTATGAGGCCACATGGACCTTTGCTTAGAGGGCTACTGCTTTGCATCCAAATGTAGGGGTGACTCTGAAGAGGTCTCCCACAGCTCCTTTTCCCCATGGCAAAATGTAGTTATGCTTGCTGTAAGGGGAGCCCTGCAGAGATCTGTTTCCATTCCTTTTTTTCTTATTTTATTGCAGGATCGGATATTTCATGAATAAACAGAATAACTGAGCTCTTAGCAGAATAAGAACATAAGCATCACTCCTATTCAGAGGTATCGATACTGCTTTGGAATCCAAATAGAAGTACTCCTCAGGTAACCGCAAAATTTTTTTCCTACCCCATTGCATTTTCTCAAGTTCAGACTAAAATCAACCTTGCTAATTTTGTTGGAAATGCTGAATATAATTTTGGGCTGCTTCTTCTGTAAAAGGACATATCACCAAATGCTAAATTCTAGCCTTTCAAAAGAAAACAGTTGCGACAATTTACCTGAAATCCTTGTTTCCGCTGGTACTTTCTCCTTTGCTGCATATCAGCAAAAGTAGCTGCTCCAGTTGGGTAAGTGTAGGCCATATGCGGTAGGAAGCTCATCTGATCTAGTCCTGGGTATGGTCGCAGCCCAGGAATACTGGTCTGGACTGGCGGCATAAAAGTGGCTGGGGGAAATGCGCTCTGTGGTGGAAGTGTTGTGTATAAAGGTTTGGCACTAAATGGGTTCATACCAAATACTGGGTTAGTGCTTTTATCCAGATTATTTGAATTAGAAAACTCCTTCTTGATAAAAGTCAAGTTCAGTGGCTCATCTGAGTTTTCAGATGATGAAGAAACACTGTTGTGTTCTAAATTTACACTATTAGATTTTGTTTTGTTCTTTGTGGCTATAATACTTTTGGGTTCCTTCATTTGTTTTGGTAAAGACAAGTCCAAAGGCTCAGCCTGAAGCTCCTCAGAAGAGAAACTGTTTGGAGTGTAAGAACTACTGTGGGAGTTTTTAGAAGATGTGGAAGAAAGATTTAAAGGAGAAGGAGTATTGCTCCTAGAGTGGTCCAATTTATCAACTGGTTTAATATTGGGAAAATGAGGAGGTTTTGTTAGCCTGAGAGGAGTATCACAATTAGTAACACTGTTATGGAGTTCAGCTATAGATGGTGAAGTTATAGAGTCCACAGGCTTTATTGGAGATCTGGCTGACAAAGAGTCTTTAGTGGGAGTGTTGTTGGTGGCAGCCAGCGCCACCTTGGCACTGGCCCTTTCCAGTGATGGTGACCTGGAACTTGAATACTGGTAGACTTTCCTTTGTTCAAACCATTCCTTCACAAATTCCTGAGGAAGGCCAACAGCAATGGAAATTTTCAGTAGTTCATCAGAGTTGGGTTCCATATTCATAGCGTAATATGCTTTAAGTACAGACATGTGGTCCTTGTATGGGTTGATGGGGCTAGTCATTCCTTTCTCAGAAAGTACTGATGACAGCAAGAGGGTTTGCTTATCAAACACTCCAGGTTTGTTGGGAACCATGTTCTCGTGAGGCTGAAGGACTGCCTTGATTTCTTCATTCATTTTACACAGGTAACGCTCATGCTGATGCAACGGAATGGGACCAGGAAAGCTTTCTTTACAGAACTGGCATGAAAATGGAGTGGATACATTGTGGTTCTCTATCATCTTATCTTCAGTTACCAGGTCTATTAGGGTTCGCAGCTTCTCTTTTTTAATGTTGTTGAGCTGCCTCCTGGAGTCTGTGGTTAAGCTCTGGAGGCAAGCTTTGGCTTCATTGACTTTCTCTAATGTATAATCAATAATACTTTTAGTGGCACCATTATGACTTACTACTGGAAGACCCACGGGGGGAATATTGGGGGAGGTAACTCCTTGTTCCTCGGCTTGAGAGCATGAATCCTTCATGTGGTAAACCTTCAACTTGGAGATCTCTTCAGCCTTGCAGTCCATTTTCTGCCTGGAAACCGTGTTGTCCACAATCTGTAGGACCTTCTGCACCTCACTTAAATTGCTGCCTACCGCAGGAAACCCAAGCAATGGTGCTTCCATCCCTACACCTAAGTGCTGCATTGGACTTTGAGCAGAAGCATGGACTCCTAAGGGGCTGGTTGCTCCAAGTCCGCCATTCATAAAAGGACTAGTTGCACTAAACCCATGTGAGGCCATAAGAACCTTATATTCATTGAAATCTAGTGGTTCTGTTTTAATTTTCAGTAGGCCTGTTTGTTCAGACATACTAAGTGGTTTGCCATTCTCCAGCTTGTTTCTCAGCTGTGTAATGGCTGAATTAGTAGGAGAGGAAGATACAGAATTAGGAGAAGAACCCGTCTTGATATTGTTTCTCATTCTGCCATTTACAGAGATTAAACCAATACACTTCTTGCTGCTGATGTGCGAACTGTAGGAGCCAGAATGGGAGAAACGTTTCTTGCAGTTTGGACACTCATATGGTTTTTCACCTAAAATGATAATTAAAACCAAATGTTAATTATCATTGTTGCTGCTATTATTATAAGCGATCATATTTGACACCCAACTGATTGTCTGTGTATCCACTGATTAAGAGTGAAGAAAATATCCATTCTATGAATAAGGCCACACACCAACACCGCTTAACCCTCCTCTTTCTACAGGTCTTGAGGTCAGTTTGGACCCATGGTCTCCAGCTGACAACAGCTGCCAAGGCGTGAGATTGGCTCCAGACTGACCATTGCAAGTCACAGGTAAGTACCCTGTGGTGAAGGGAGTCAAATCAAATCCAGACTGTTCAAATTTGATTTGTTTCTTGTTTGTGGTTTGGGTTTATTTCTTCCAAAAAAAGGAATTTTCACTGGAAATGAGCACAGTATGAGAAAGTGAGTCCTGATGTTAGGACCTCCACACCTGCACAGGTGGAGGTTTGTACCTGGACAGATTGTGGTGGCATTTCATGCGCTGAATGCTGCATCAAGGAGGAGAGACAAAATACACAAGTCATTCAACAGGAGAAGCTTTGCGCTTATTCGTTATCTGAGAATATCAGCTGTAATTTCATTTGAGGGGACTTTTTGTTATGGAAAATATAATGGGCTCTAGGTTCTGACTGCACAGAAATGAGTGAATGCTTCTGAACTCAAACTGCCAAACAAATAATCTATATTATTTGCAGGAAGCTTTACTATTTCCAAATCTTTCAGCAAGACCGTGGTATTAACAGCATGATAAATGAGGATGACTCAGATATCATTTCTGAAATACCTTAGTAGCTCCAAGAAGCCAGAAGCAGAACTGTGTAAATTTTAAGCAGTCTTTAAAACTCAGCTAATTAAACAAAATGCAAATGAGCACGCCAGCACCTCCGCTACTCACCACTGTGAATTCGCAGGTGTTCCTTCAGATGGTGTTTATATTTGAAGGCCTTGCCACACTCAGTGCATTTGAACTTGCGATTGCCTGCTCCTTGGGTCAGCATTTGGTGCTAGGAGAAAAAAAAAAAAAAGAGAAAAAAAGATACTAACATGAATTTTATGCAAGAGAAACCATTAATTTCTAGCTTTAAAAAACCCCCCAAAAAACAAAAACAAAATTAATGTGGCTCTGAATTTCTCAAGCGGACCAAAAGGTCTGCATGTACATTTATTTGTCTCATCAGTGTTGCAATAAAAATCAAAGTGCTGGCAGTAAACCGAAACAAATGAGAAAGTACTTTCACATGAGCATTCGATATTTGCTTTAGAATTATATCCTAAGTCTCTCATCAGAAATGTGTTGCTTTAAGGTATCTTATGATGAGAGAAACTGTTTTATAAGAAGATTTGTGGCTCTTAATATTCCTAGCAGATTCTGAACATGTGGGACTCGGCTTGTTTAAAAATTCTGTTTACTGCATGTGTAGAAAAAACAGAAACACTGTCGTTAGTGGCATTTCATGTAAGATTTAATTCATTATCAAGCAGAAGAGACTGTGTCTTCGGCATGAGGTGCTGCTGGAAATGTTTTGTAAAATCACAGAGCAGCAGGGAAGACTCGAGCTACCTTTCGTGCCGTATTTTCCCTCGGTGCTCTTCTAAGGGGCGAGGGAAAGTTGAAAGTTAAAAGCGGTGTAAAGGTATAATCAAAGGCAGCTGACCTTTTTGCAACAAGCAAGAGAAAAATAAATAAATGAGAAACAAAGTTAATAATATTAATAATAAGGCAGCCAATCACTCTGGATGCTCAAGGTAGGAGGTCAGCCTTTTGCAGACGGCCACCACACAAAAGCCTATTGCAAGAGTAAGGAGGGGAGGGAAAGGGGGGGG
>NW_010321453.1:49652-59652 GCF_000700745.2 Antrostomus carolinensis
GGGGAAAGAAGAAGAAGAAGAGGAAAAAAAAAAGCAATGCCGAAACGGTATGACAACTGCGAGGGTGTGCTGCCTCTTCCCACATTCCTGGCGAGACAGATGGTGTTACATGGGACACAGGGAGGTTTGTTCAAACAGCAGCAACCTTCAAAGATCAAGCAGAGCCCAGCCCGCTGCGCGCCATTGAGGGACCCGCGCTCATATGTTGCTGAGTTGCATAAACAAACAGCAACAGCTGTTTTGTCTCCCCCCATCGCCCTCCGAGGACTACTATAAACTTTAGTTGTGCCACTGTTAATATGATACAATCATTTTAATTTACTAATTGTAAATGCCATGAGCAAATGAGGGGACTTTTCAACACCAAAGCTACCATTCATAATGCGCCAGCACCAGCGCGCTCTCGCATGTGAAATTTCAGGCAGTTACGTTGGATAAATATCTAGGCGGGTTGTTTTTTTTTTTTCCCTCCCCAGTGTTTTTAATGATACAAAGCCAAAAAAAAAAGAACCTTACGGTGGATCAAGTTAGGGAAAATACACATGTGAAAACGTGTTTGTCTACTGGAAAAGCCATGGGAAGGGAAGAATAGGAGAAACCGCTCTAGAATCATTTATATTGATCTAAGATCAAGCAAAAGATACGGTTCTCTTGAAAATGCTAATTGCAAAAATCACACGATTAGGAGATTTATGTTTGCCTAACTGAATTTACCTTCTGCTGAGAAAAACCTACCGAGATAAATACAGCTGAGCATGACTTTCAGGTTTTTAAGAAAAAATAAATCCAGCAGAAAGCCTTTCTAATTTGACACAATGCACACATCTATTTATTTAAGTTTTAACCACACCATTGGAGTTTTCCATTACAGTCCTCCATAAGATGGGTTTTCAGAAGTAATTCTCCAGTGAGGACAGGAGTAGTTTTTCTGCTGGTATGTGAAGAGTTCTGTGGCACAGGTCTATCAGCAGCCTGTTTAGGAGAACTAGGGAAGCTCAGTCACCTGTTTGAGATACGCAGCATTTCCTTAAATGCAGCACTGATATAATATTACATGTATCACATCGAGGAAAAAACTGCTTTGATTTATTGCAGAGACACTGCCGGACTATACAAATGATTGCGATGCCACAATTCCAGCGCGTGGATGTGTTAGTGGCACAATCACAAATGAGAGCCTGTATGTACTGTGGGAAGAGTTATTCTAAAAATGTGTAATTATGTTTAACAAACGATTCTACCAAATACGCGTAATTTCACGTGATTGAAAAGGTTACTCAAAAAGTAATGAAAAAATATTAGCGGGTCTTTTAGTATGTCTTGGAGCGCCTATTTGCAACACTGCGAAGTAAAACTAGGTGAAAAATGGAATTAAAATTGCTGAGATGTTTAATAATGTATAATTAAAATGCTACAGTTTCATTCACTTTTTGAGGAACATAAAAACGAAACTAAAGTCAAGTTAAAGTGCAAATAAAATTTCTAAATTAGAAATTAACACACTCATTCGATCGTGAACATAAGACTATTAAATCATATTAGAAGAGACCATCAAAAAATCATTTAGACCTCAATTAAAGCTATTACCATTAAAAGATCTGCATCTTCAAAATGCCATGAAAAATTAATAATGATTGCCAATCAAAGCAATATCGTTTCTCTAAGGGGTTATTATAGAAAGAAATCACTTAAAACCAGCCCCCCACCTGATCTGTCCCTGGCTTGTGTGTCACCATATGCCGCTCGAGCTGGGTGCGGTAGGCAAACGTGTAGTTACAGAGAGGGCACGAGAAGTTCTCCTCATTCTTCTCGTGGCGGTACTTGATGTGCTCCTTGAGGGACGTCAGGCGCTTGTAGCCCCGGTCGCAGTAGGGGCAGGTCAGCAGTTGGGCGAAGGCATCTGGAGTTCCAGGTGGCAGGTCTGCACCCCGGGATGGGGAGGGGGGGGGAAAAATGCAGGCCAAAAGGTCAACAAATCAATGGCAGCTCATGGGCTGATTGCCCGGGATGGTATGAGAGGAATCGCTGCAATCTGCTGCCCGAGAGGGAGGGTCGGTGCTTCCAACCAGCAATGGGAGGCACCGGCACCCGCGCGCACACTCGGCAAGCTCATGGGACCCACTCCGAACCCCTCTAGGAAATTAATTATGGGCATCACTCCTCCCGCAGACCTCGCTGGCTGGAAAACTAAGACTTTTCCCAATCAATTGGTGATTTGAATTCCAGCCCCAGCTCATTACACTACTTACGCCATTGACCGAATCCTTCCTACTGACTCTTTTCCTGTTATTTATCAAGGCATCGGAGAGCGATGGGTCATCTACCTCATCTTTTGTTGCATTAAAACTCGATTCAAACTTCCCCAAAATCCCAACTGGAGTGGCAGCCTTTCTCCTGTTTAAATTCAGTTTTTCAGTTCACCCGCCAAATAATACAAATTTGCTGACTAAAAAATCACAATTCACTGAAATTACAGCCCCCATCTTTGCTCATGAAATTCCACGCCGCTGCAGCTGTTCTTCAATTTTTAAGGTAAACACCCAGGCATGTAGTGCATTTATAATTGCAACAGCTGCACAAGGTCAGGGTACTGGCTAAAAATGAAATACAGCCTCACCGTTTTCTTCTTGCCCGTTGGCTTCTGGAGTGCCAAGGCGAGACAGTTCCTCGGGGGCTTCGGGGTAAATAATGGCTGTATCGCTGCGCTGCAGGTACTCTGCTATGCTGACTGCATGCCCATCTCCTTCCTCCAGTTTCCTTTTGGCAAAATATTCCTCAAAGTCCGACGTGCAATTTGCGTTCTTCACTAAAATGAGAGAAGGAGAAGAAAAAAGGAGTTTGAGTGCATCCTCCCCTAGACCTCGAGTCAGCTAGTAGCGTAGGCTAAGCTGGTGTTCATGCTGGAGCTACGAGGCCAGGGCTGCAGCTGGATCCTCACTCTCATCGGTCTTGCTCCAGCTCCTAATAAAATTAATATGGGCTTTCCACCAGCCTGGATGGAAGTAAGGGTGGGCTGTTAAATTAACAGGAACACAGGCTCTACGGGGCAGCAGGAGAAGTTTATGAGGTTTGGGTAATGCAGGTAATCCTTCATCTATGGAACATGAACCTTCAGGTGGCTCCTGAGGGACTCATGACTTTTGGCATGAACACAGCTCGACCAACAGGACAGAGCTCAGCTGGCCCCAGATCCTGGAGACAGTCCCCACATCAGAGGTGGTAGTGAAGACAACAACCACTTCTCCTCCATCACAGGTCCTGCCTCAAACTGCTCTTCCATGGCAGGCATAAGAAGAGAATTGCTCACAACATCTTCCTTTTATTTTTTTTTTTTTCCTCCCTGAAAATTAACTTACAATGGGAGAAGAGGTTGTTTTTTAAAAAAAGTATTGCTTCATAGATTTCTACAAATAGAACCACATGTTTTAGAACCTAACAGGGATACTGAGCCCAAAACCACTTTTACAGTCTGTACAAGAGTTCTTCTTCTTTTTCTTAAATGTAAACCCAATTTTTTATTGTCCATGCAATGTCCATGAAACACAATATATGCTTAACCACAAAACATCCTGTTACTAAAAATATGCTTTTCTCTTCCATGTATGAACACTGCATACAGGAAAGACCTTTAAAACTCGGGGACATTATAGAAAAATATTAATGTAATTATACCAGGAAAAAAAAAATAGCTGATCATTTTTTTTCCTCTGATGATTTTTTATTAACAAGTCTTGGAAGACACCGTTGGTGGCAGGGAATTAAAGATACTTGTTTCTAACTGACCTTAAATGAAAATAACATCTTATGATTGATTACATATTCAATGTATTCCTCCTTAGGTGAAATAAGAAAATGAGACAATGCCATGAACTATTTCAAAAGTAAAATGTTAAATGGAACAGTTCTGCTCTCACTGACACCATGGAGTAAACCCAGGGAAATCAAAGGGGTTGTGGCTCTACATGTTTATACTGTTTAGTAACCACTAGAAATGGGAGACTAACTAGCTCCTTGGTGTTTAGAAAGAAGTAGATACTTTGCCTCAGTTTCCTACAAAAGTGCAGGATGATGCTGGCAGTCACCATGAGATGTGACCTCTGACTGGGGCACAACTAGAAACCCAAAAACGTCTGATTTGAGGTGCTGATCTCAATGTCATCGATAAAAGTAGATACTCGTCTATACAAACCTCATCCCTTTAGCTGATAAAATCAAATCCTCCAGCTGAGACAAATATGCCCTGGTTTTCATATGAGCTGAGCAGCTTCTCAACCGTTCTGCAGTATTTTAGTGACAGTGACCAAATGGCACAGGGCATAGGACCCTGTGTTTGGAAAGAAACTTCTGTTCCTATCACAGCGGGTTTGTAGAGAACCATTACATCACCTTGGTGCCCCTCCCTTGGTCCTTCTGTAGCTCTTGCTATCAATCTACAGTATCATGAGGAGCAATACCTCCTTTTTTCCCCCCCAAAAAAGCAACCTCTATAGAAGGGGAGCAGAAATACGGAGAGCAAGACCTGGTACCTTACCTCCATTTTGTTGCTGTGAGAGAAATGTAACAAAATGGTGGTCACTGAAGTACACCTTATGCTAAGGAGCATCAGACTATGTTTTTCACTTTGTTTTTATCAGAACAAAGCTGAGACGTTACTTTTTACATTGGAAACCTGACTTTTCACTCCCTTGCTATGCCTAGATCTTCCAACGTTTATAAGATCATCCACCCTCTGGCTTAACACTGCTCCATCTCTGCTCCTTCTCTTGGCTTAGCAATAGATCCAAGGCAAATAAGGTTAATATTTTTTTGCCAGATTCAGGCCATGACCCAGTAAATGGTACCTGTGAAGCAGGGAAAGAAAGTTTTCCTCCAGAGAGGAGATATGGGAGCAGGAAAGGGAAAGGGTAGGATGCCTCCAAGGGATGTCTCCATGTGTTGTTCTCCTCCAGGAAGGCTGAGGGCTTTTGGAGCTTGCAAATGCATTTATAGCATGGGAATTGAAGCTGCCAAGCAAGGTCTGAGTTAATATTAGGAGCTTCAGACCCAAACTCAAACCCAAATGAGGTCCTTCTTTCCCAGCCCCAAGTCTATCTGAAGGTTGATCCAACAGGCTGCAGAAGGTTGCTGCAGTATAACTGGCCTTGGCTTCCTAATTCTCTGGATTATTTAGCTTCTAAGTCTGTGCATGCAATCCGGGAGCTAAAGCAAATGTTTATGTCTATATTATAAACCCCTAAAAACAAGGGGATTTAGTGGAAAAGCTGACAGATCCTTAACTGAAACAATACAACCAGTGCTGCAACACTGCAGATGAACATATATTGCAAAAGGTGACCATGTGGATCTGGTTTCTCACCAGCGATGTTACTGACAATTCAGATATGGCTGGAAGCTCACCCAGGGTTACTAAAAAGACCCATCTGATGATCATTTCGATTTCTGGGGGGGGAAGGCTTGCTTCCCAACCTGTGCCCTAATTGGTTTTCCATTCAAGAAGTCATGTTCCCGGATTCCTTGTGGACTAACACTGCACACACATTGCACATCCCCTCCTGCAACACAAGAATTTCAGTGAGATCTACGGTGGGTGATCTCACCAAATAAGTCTTTTTTTAATTAATTATTGGAGCCTGGAGAGCAGAAATATTTTCAGCTCCAAAAGCTGATGGGGCCATGTCACATAAAAATAAAACGCATTAAGGAAAGCTATCTTTGGAGGCATTTAGGACCTTTCAAGATAAAGTGAGAGAGAAGTTCAAGGAGCTTGGGAGACCAGTTATTTTGTGTGGGAACTCGTCCTGTGAGATGGTGATAGCTGCCCTTAATCGCAAACAAAGCTAATAAAACCACAGCCTTCATTAGCCAGGAAGTGAGAGGCCCCCATTGGTACACACAGATTACAGCCTGAAAACGGCCTGTCCTCCAACTTGCCAAGTTTTACTTCTGTTTTCCTCCCTCCAAAGGTTTGGGTTTGTTTGTTTTTTTTTTTTTCCCCCTTTTTTAAATTATATTAAGTGATCTTTACTTGGAGCTTGTCAGATGTCAGTAATCGAAACCAGGGAAATTGTTTCTTTTTGTTTACAGGGAATGTGTAGTTTTCTGCAAACATCCCAGTTGTAATAACTGTAACAGGTACAATAAAACAAACCATAAGAATTTATTCATTCATATTTTTAAAAATCCTTCTGCAAAACATCATTTTGTCAAGTCACAATTTGAGAAATCCCAGAAATATTTACAAATTACTTTAGCGGACCAAAGACTAAAATTTTCATTATAATGGTCACTTTGGCTTTTCCACTATAAAGGCTCCATGGCTTATTATAAAAATGAAATGGATTAATGTATGGATAACAAGGTTTCTTTTTTAAGTGCCACTAGGAAGTGGCCATTCTGACAACAGCAGAATAATTTAATAACAGAGACTTTTTATTTTAGTTTTCTTTCTCTACTAACAACATTTGGTGCTAAAAATACACCACGGTTGTTGCATGCACCTACAACAACTTTGCCAGTTGGATGTATGTGAATGAGTCTGAAGCTGTATCTCCTATCTCTGTGCTCAGACCAGGTCATGGAATGTGTCAAGATCTGGTGCCAAGAGAGAGAGGCATGTTGTGTTAAAGGAGAGAAACCTCTTTGGCCCATCTGGAAGAGACCATGTTAATCTGTAGGAAGACCCAAATGACTTTCTTGGACACCAGAAGGTCACTAGAGTATGACTTTCGATGAAGATGGAGTCATTGATCCAACTTCTTTCATTGGGCTGAGTTTCAGCCTCACCTCAGCTATTTTATTAAACACCAGCATTAAATCCTGCTACTATCTGCAGGGAAAAATTGAGGCCAGACACTCAAGACAGGCCCAAAGTCTACAGTGAGGCTGAAGAAGAAAACTCTGAACATTTCCCAGAATAGGTAAGAAGGATCTCCAATAGCTCAGGGACTGACCTCTTTCCTTTCCTCCTCAAATAATGGTTGGGGAACCTCAACAGGCAAGCCAGGGGAGTTTTTACTCTGCATGAAAGATACTGCAACTCTTAACTATTACCTGGTGTCTTCCATTCAAGGTGAAAAGACTGGCAAAGACATTTAATATGACTAAATAATCTGACATTGCTCTTAAGAGGCTACTGAGGCTGAAGCCATTACAGAAACATGTTCTACCCGACCTACCCAGGCACCAGCCTCCACTGAAGGAGGTGGCTCTGAACACCTCAGTGGTAAAAGACTTGAATTCAACACTAGCAGAGCACTCAACAACTTGTAATGGTTATTTGAGCAAGCCACCCATCACAGAAAACAGCAGCTGGTGTAAAGATGAGGCTGGGACTTTTACACAGGACAGCAGGGGAAGGAATTGCCAGGTGCAACAGCCAGAGCAGCTTTTGCATTTTAAATGCAGATCACCTAAATGCAAAGTACTCCTTGAATCATGAGTTTGCAGTGCACAAAGTTGGGTGAAGGCAACTTTTTTTCCCCACAGAAAACTGGTTTCAGAAGAGGCAAGACACCCTACAGCCATGGATCTGATGGGGCTGTGCAGAGGCTTGACAGCACCCTGCCTCCAGAGAGATGCCGTGAGGCCAAACAGGCAGAAGAGACCATCAGATACTGGCAGGGAAGGGGCTAAGAGGACATGAAGTCTTCCCCCTTGAGCAGACCACATTGCAAGTATGAAAGAGTCAAGGCCTGTTATGGTAAGGAAAATATGTGCAAAGGAAGTCACACGGACTGATAGGGGACCTCAAAGGCTCTGCTCATGGTAATTCAGATAACCATCAAGTCTTATTTCTGAATCAGATGTCTTCTGAAGTCCTGTTTCTCTGAGTGCTAAACACAATTTGTTGCTTTATTAACATCCCTTGGAAATAAAAAAGCTTTTAAAACACATACATATCCAGTTCTGCACGGCAACATCGTTAAGTATACATGTGATGATAAACTGTGCCACGGTGCCACCCTCCTTTCATGCATAATAAATCTAATGGATGAAAAAAAGCAGTGACATGGTTTTATTTTCCTCTTCTTTTCTCCTTCAAGAATTATAAAGTCAATTTCTTGTGTTACTTAATAAGAGCACTGGGGTTTTATGTGGGTGTTACCAACATTAGGAAAGTGTGAGTAATAAAATCCTTGCAAGACTTAGGTACCACCTTTTACAGTAATATTTCTAGAGGGCATTACCTGTGAACTAAATCTCCTAATGGAATGCGTAGAAATGCACTTATACTAGAAAACTCTCACTTTTAACGGTGTAAATCAGAGCTATCTGCAACATCTCAAATTGTGACACAATGCAAAAGAACCGTTGGGTGATGTATGGCATTCAGCTGTGCTGAGGATGGAGTGGGGCCTTGTGGCCTTTGGAAAGAACACGGTAAACCCCTGAATTCATTTGGATTAGCAAATAGTAACAGAAACCTTTTGCTGTTTTGCTTTGCTACAGAGAAAAAAAAAATAAAATAAAAAAGATATGACTTGGAGATGATGCCTGCTAAATATCTCTGGCCCTTTTCTTGTTCCACAAAATGTATTGATTTCTAAGAAGAGGGGAAAGAAAGAGACGTGGAAAGTGGAGGGGAAAAAAAAAAAGATTAACTAGAAACATAATAATCTCATAAATATGCATTTTAAATGTGTGTCTGTGTACGTAAGGGGTTTATGTGTGTCTTGCTGAAAAGCTGTTTTCAGTCTCTGAAGTAGCTTACTCTGTGCACCATGCGAATCTGGGGTTGCAAAGAAGGGTGCACCCCATCCTCATTATCAACCTCTTTGTACAGTCTCTCTCATTAAAAGGCTACCGTATCTTGGTCCAGCTACTTTAAACTATATGAGATTCACCCTTGTTGGGAAAACATCTCCTCACACTGCTGAAAACTATTAGCCCACAAGGATGCAGTTAAAAGGAGTTAGAGGCTGGAATGTTGCGGGGCATGTGAGGGGTAGCAAGGACCGTCATCGAAGGAGTTTTTCTCTGCACAGTTGTGATCAAATTGGGGGGGGGAAGGGGGAGAAAAAACAAGTGAATTATGTAAATTTTTCCCAACTGTTAAACTGAAAACAAGAAATAAATTGTTTTGTCACTTCATGCACAGCTCATTCAACATGATACAGAAGAAAAATCATGCTCAGATGATGCAATTCCTTACCTGTACCATTGTTTCCAGTGGTCTGAATTGTGGCTTCAGGCCCCATAGTGTCATAATCTTCCTTCATTTCTTCTGTGAAATAAGCAAACACACTTTTAGCATTTGCAAGTTATTGAATTGCTTACAAAGCTAAGGAGCAGACTGCGGGGACGGGGGAAGATCCTGCTCAAGGGAAGGAGAGAAAAGGGCTGTTGTGGACCCCTAGACAATGGCTTTGTTCTGACAACAGAATGAGTTCAGCAGTGCTGGGTGGATGAGAACTTATTTACTTTAAACATGACAGCGAGTGGTGGAAAACAGAACTATTTGTCAGAGTAAATTCCCAATATGAAATCTAATGAGCAGTCGGGTGATAAAAAGGGATTTTTAAATTTTTTTCCCCCTCTGTATTTAAAAGAAATAATCAGTTAGCAGACACCGAGATCTGTACCTGGAAGAAGCTGCAAATACAAAAAGAAGATATAAGTTCTTATATCTCTGTTTCTATCTATCATCACACAGATCTTCTGAGCTGTCATAGTCATTTTAACCTCATTTGAAGCGCAGCATGTATTAATACCAAGTGGTGCAGAAATGTGACAGATTTTCAACTGTGGGCAGTTTTTCTCTGCCTGTACGATTTGTTTGCGTCCTCTGTACACTCTCAGTGTGCTGACAAAGTCTGTCTTTATGGCCATAAATTGGGTTAATTCACATGTAAATGAGCATGATATGTGTATAGCATTATTTACTATGTATTTATCAGGGATTGGTTTTCCTTTCCATGAAACTGGGGGTTCGGAGGGAGTTAAAATAACATTTGGAAGAGGCTGGATGTAGCTCCAAACACTTCTTTTCGCAGATGTTTCA